>NC_137816.1:15188577-15308577 GCF_963921795.1 Nannobrachium achirus | reverse complement strand
TAGATTTAATTAAGATGCTGTCACTTACATATCACTCATGAGCATGGAGGACCTAAGTAGGGAATTAAATAGTATTCATTTTGTAAACAACATTCAAACACACTATGAATTGTGTCAGTAATGTCAATGATTAAATATATCACATTAGAGTGTTTAAAAATCATGGATTACGAGGGCTTTATATGGAAGGCTCGAAATGTCTTTGTAAGGAATTTCTTAGTAAGGAATTAATGCATAAAAATGTTAATCACTGTTATTTAGCACCTTGTGAATAAGGGGGCATTTCATAGTCCACAAAGCTCCAGTGCTTTTTTCCTCTTGTCTGCTGCTGTGTCCCGCTTCTGTGATGCACCAGACCTGCCATTAGACCTTTGATGCATGGTGGAACTATTTTAATATTCCCTGACTAGTGTAGCAGAGAACAGATTCATCCTCTATGAACAGGACAAGAGGAGGATATTGAAAAGGGTAAATAAAAGTAGCCGGTTCACCTATCCCTGTTCCAGTCTGTGGTCCCCATATGCTTCAACACCTCCCCATGGCTTTACCTAAAAATGCCAAAATGTTTCTATGATTAGCTATTTGACCGCCAACCCCCATCTCAAAATATCTTGTTCCAGGGACCCCCCCAGAAGCAAAGATTTACAAAAGTTTGCTTTAAAAGTATACATATTTAAAGATTTGCACATATTTTCACGATAAAAAAAAAAATAGCAGATATACAAGCTTGCAGCGTGGCACTCTTTGAAGCGAAAAGGAAAGCACTGGAGGAGTCTCACAGCCCTGGACACGCACACACACACACACACACACACACACACACACACACACACACACACACACACACACACACACACACACACACACACACACACACACACACACACACACACACACATACAAGTCAATTCCTGGGGCAGTGATGAGACTCTGGAGGAGAATTAAATGAGGTTAATCCTAATTAAGCTTGTCATGGGCTCCTAAAGATAAACAAGGAAAAAATAAGCCCCCCAAAGCATCTTTATTATATAGACATGTAGTTTTACTTTGGTTTTTTATTGTAAATTACGTGTGTTTTCTAATCCAATCGTGTCATTTTCCTAGAGGACACAATGGCTAATAACATCTGTTTTTTTTCTGTCTGTTGTATCTCCTCAACCTGCCCAGATGTATCTGTGAGCCTCCTGTCGCTGGTGGTGACTGCATGTGGACTGGCCCTGTTCGGGGTCTCCTTGTTTGTGTCCTGGAAGCTCTGCTGGATACCATGGAGGGAGCGCGGGCCCTCTCCCAACACCAAGGAGGCCCATGGGCTCCTGAGCCCTCCCATAAACCCCTTGCCTCAGCACTCGCCACCGCCGCGGCAGCCTGTCTACACCGCCGTGGACCCGCCTGCGCACAACCGCCGTGAGTCCTTCCAGAGCTCCACCGCCGGGGAGGCCACGCCTGTGGCATCGGGGGTGTTGGTGGAGGCGCCCGCCGTCACGCCGGTGTCCCCGCCGCCTGTGGTCAAGCCCACGCCAGAGGCAGCTATGAAAATCAGCCACACGTCTCCAGATATCCCCCTGGACGCCCAGAGCAAAGTCCGGGAGAATGGGACACACACTAACCCCCGCATTCAGAGACAGACCACGGAACCCGCGCCCTCCGGTCGCCTGATGTCTGAGATTGGGTCAGTAGATTCATTTTCATTGTTATGTTTAATTTTATTTAATTGTGAATTTGTGATATTTGCTATAATGTAAAAATTTCCTTTGCTTTATTATGTAATTCGTGGGTACAAATATTGTTAAAAAAAAGGAGGGGGCCTAGTCAACAAAGTATAGGGATGAAGTGGTTAAATGCTGTAGGCTATATCTCAGCAGCAGCCTTCCTTGTCTTCTTAATGGTGTATGGTGGCGTGGGTGTTCATGTTTTACAGACAGAGCTCCATCCGCAGACAAATGAACCTGTCCAACCCAGATTTCAACATGGCCCAGTTCCAGAGGCAGGATTCACTGACAGGGATGGGACTGGGCCTTGGTCGCCTCAAACCTGAGCTCTACAAACAGCGCTCCTTAGAGGGCGACGAAGGGGGTCGAAGAGGTGGAGGATGCGGTCGCCTCCACTTCATCGTCAAATTCGATTGTGACCTGGAGCAGTTAATAGTCAAGATCCACAAAGCTGAGGACCTTCCAGCCAAGGACTTCTCTGGTACGTCCGATCCATACGTCAAGATCTATCTGCTGCCCGACCGCATGACCAAGCACCAAACAAAGGTGCACCGAAAGACACTGAACCCCGTGTTCGACGAGGTCTTCCTGTTTCCCGTGGCGTACTCTGAGCTGCCCACGCGCAAGCTGCACTTCAGCGTCTACGACTTTGACCGCTTTTCGCGCCATGACATCATTGGCCAAGTGGTGGTGGACAACTTCCTGGATCTGGTGGACTTCCCTCGAGAGACGAAACTCTGCCGGGACATCCAGTATGTCTCCACGGTGAGTCAACACTTCATAAAGTGTATGTTTACTGAAAAACATGAATGAGGTTCTATATGTTAAGCATTGTGCATTCCCCGCCACAAGTCTTTCAAATTAGCTACACTGAGCTTTTGGCAAGATAAAAAAGGCAGGCAAAGTGCAGTTTTATGGCAGAATTTCTTCATTTTCATTACAGGCTAAACTAAAGTATGCTTTTATGTTGTCATGCTTTGTTTTAGGTTGTCAAGGTATCTGGCATAAACTACCCAATTGAGTCTATCTTCATAGTAGAAATGGTAGCTGACTGAGCTGGCTGCTCGGATGAACGAGGGAGCAATTAGTTGTTGCATCAGCTGAATAGAATCACTCTGAAAAGATTGTGTGCTTTCTCAATATCACACTTTCATGCCCTTGAGCAAAGGTTCAAATCAGTGCCATGGAGGGAGTGTAAGTAAGTAATGATGATAAGTGCTACCATGATAAGTTGACAATTGGACTGTTGGTGCGAGAGGTTGATATTCTTTTAATACATGTCTGATCAAAGGAACAGACTTACCGGTAATTAAAGGTGGGAAAAGGAACCTGTAGTGAAGTGTAATCTAACCACTCTCGCTGTGTGTTTTAGCAAGTCATCGAGATTATATTTGGACTTCCTTATAAGATTTAAAATGTAACGTTAATGCATGGTCTCTTTTCACTCTCCGCTGAAGACTTCTACTGTCTAGCGATACTCACGTCCATTACTGTATACATTGGTATAAGTACAGAGTGAGAGACCTCTTCATTAAAGAACACAATTACAGCTGGTATAGTCATTCCACTTATGGAGTTTCACTTGCCCTCCCCAGGGCCACTTCTGTCAGGACCGAGGGAATTGCAGGCCTTGGATGATAAAGCATAACGTGACCATGAATAATAGCCTATTGTAAAGTCACATATAATGAGTCTCTGATAGCCATGTGCTTGCATGTGCATAATGTGTTTTTTTTCTTTCTTTTGTACAGAGGAAAGCATTAGAAATATATTGTGGGTCATAGATAGTGTGTACAGTAGTACACCCTAGCAATGTTATCAGTTTCCAGCCCCCGCCCCCAACTCTCTCTCTCTACCCCTCACTCATACAGTATCAGAACCCTTCCTGATATCCGATATTTGAATGGCATTTGATATTTCTTTAGCATTCATGGGTGCCTGACCATTTCAAAACATTGTCGTGAACAGTGGGGCGCAAATATTTATGAGAATGTCTCCAGTGACCAGCAGCAATCTCAGTGTGTGAGCTAAACTCACTGTAATGTGCCATTGATCCTGCTTTATTTTCATGGCATGTGGGATTGACATCTATAAGACTTCTCTCCTCCCATCGATTACAGCAGGCAATTCATTTTGGCCTGGAGAGGTCATTGATGCTGAATCAATGAGGCGCTGCAGCTGTAGACAACACTATCACAAACACTGATGACAACATCATTTAGCATGATTTAACCACTTAAACCCCAGGATCCATATTTGGAGGGAAAACTTTCCGTCAGAATAATAAGGGATAACTGAACTGGTCTCATTGTTAATGCCACCATGTCACACATGATTGTGTGTGCATGCGTTATAGTGAATAGAAAACCTTTAATCAATAACAAGGAATTCATCTTTTTATGATACAGATTGGCCCTCATTTATCAATCTAACATCATTTAGAAACCAGCGCAGATCAGACTGCAGGAACCATCTAATGACGGGGCTCACGTATGATTTATCAAAGGGTCATATCTTGCCAATCACAGCATTAGAACTGTCGGGTGTTGATAAATGTGGTGGCTGAAAACGATCGGCATTTAAATATCCAGCCTTGTTTCAGAGGCCTCATGCCTTGTGTTTTTTGACACGAAGAAGCGGAATACGAAAAGAATCACTGATCCGTCAACAGGGCGCCGTCATTACTTTTTACAAGAGCAGCTGCGCAGATCTGGGTGCGCATCATGCCACATTGACTCCAATACGATTCTCGCGAGACAAGATTTCAAAAGTTAACAGTTCAAAGTTAACAGTTTATAAACAATAATGGCTGTGCCCAGTGGGAAATTTGCACTAGCGACCAGTGGGATTACGTACGACAGACATTTACAGAAACTTTTTTTTTTAGAGAGATAGAAGTAAGCAGATAATCATTGTAACCAATTGCTCTGGACGGAGTCGGGTAAATTGAAAAAAAGAAAAAGAAAAAAAATCTTGGTGAGTAAATAACACCAACTAATGGTAAGAAAAAGCTTCTAGGCCGGAATTCTCCTTTAATAAAGCCTTGTTTAAACAATTAGACAGTCACATCACCACTTTTATTTATTTAATACAAAAAAGATCAAAAGCGCTAGCTTGGAGATGCCTAAATTTGACGCCAATTATTTCTTTGTTCTATTATTGGGCAGCTAACAGAAATTATTGGCTCTCCATCATGCATTCAGGGACCGGCTTGGGCCTCGATGGAACTTAATTCCAACTCGTCAATTGCACCTGTTTCTACACTGAGCTGTCCCTTGCCATTTGGCTCCGATCTACACTGTCTGAATCCAGTTAAGTACTAATTTAGGAAACACTTTGGCCTTAATGAGGCAAACACATTCCTCTCATTGGTTAATAATCACCTGTTCCCTCATCCCAGAACGATGTGGCTTTGGTGTGGCATAAGTCTGGCTTGGTTTTCTTCGACGACCTCTTCATTGATGACTCATTTTCCTCATTTGAAATATTACAGCAACATTATAACATTCCATATAACATTTCAGATACAGGTGCGTAGTTTTGCTCAGAAACACTTCCCTTCTCCATCAACCAAAAAATCCAATATACACAATACTTGAACTTTCCTTTGAGAAAAAGGATGTATGAAGTACATAATAAAAAATGTATAGTATAATTCAGGACATCAATCCTCCTCTATCAACAACACTAAATTGGTGTGGGAAAGGGACCTATGTCTCGGATGAGACATGGTTTAGTTGTTTATAACATACAGTATACTGTACACACCACCTCCATAAGACATGGCCTTATCCAATTTAAGGTCACACATAGACTCCACAGGTCAAATGAGAAGTTAAATTATAGCCCAAGATACTGTAGTATACCCTGGCCTTGAATCCGGGTGCCTGAGATGTCAACATAGTCCAGCCAGTGGCAGCCACACTGCGTCACATGTTTTGGTCTTGCAACTAATAGTCAGGTTCTGGGAGGAACATTTTGAAGCAATTTCTTATATTTGTGGTGGAACGGTGGGTCCATTCCACCACAAATATACGGTGGCTCACCAGCTCAATGGCCTTAGTTGTGGTTAGAGTGTCCGCCCTGAGACTGGGAGCTCGGGGTTCGATCCCTGGCCTGGTTGGGACCGTACCTATGTTCCCCAGGTTCTATGTTCCCCACTTATCCAAAAAAGGTCCTATGTTCCCCAGGTTCTATGTTCCCCACTTACCCCCACAAAAAAAGGTTCTATGTTCCCCGCTCAACTTACAATAGGTTCTATGTTCCCCACTTATCCAAAAATGCAGGAAACATTCCTTTAATTATTAATAACAACTCAAAACACCCAATAATGGGGAGAGATTACAAATACTAGTGGGACAGGGGGCACTAGGGACATCTGGACACCATACTTTTGTTATGTCTGGGCATCTGGACGAGTGGGCACCTGGACTTCTGGGCAATAGGGACATGTGGGCATTTGGACGAGTGGGCACATAGACGAGTGGGCACTTAGGGGTGGATACATCTGGACACCTGGGCAAGATGTCCCACCATTTCCTGCATTTGAGTGGGGAACATGTTTTTGTGGGGAACATACAGTAGATCCTGTTTTTGGTTGAGAGGGGAATATAGAACCTTTTTCTGGGGAGGGTGGGTGGGGAACATAGAACCTTTTTGGGGGGGTAAGTGGGGAACATAGAACCTGGGGAACATAGAACCTGGGGAACATAGGGTGGACCCCGCCTGGTCATACCAAAGACTCAGTACTGAGTGCCTCCCTGCTTGTCACTCGGTATCAAGGGTTGGATTGGGGGTAAGTCCTTGCGACATACTAGCGGCATGTCTGCCTCACGCTGCAGAAACAGGAGATAGGCTCCTGCCCTATGGGCCTCATGGCTCTGCAAGGGAACGGTGGATCCCTGTCTGGTGATTGCTGTTTTGGGGGTGTCTCAAACCGGAGAACAGCTACAACACTGTTGGCTTGTAGGTTGATAATTCAGCAGTGGAATTCACAGAAACCTCCCTCATTTAAACATTGGGTCAAAGAAGTACTCTCCATGATTCCTTTAGAGAAATTAAGGTTCCAGTGATTGATTGATTGATTGATTGATTGATTGATTGATTGATTGATTGATTGATTGAATACTTAATTAGACAGAAATGTAATCAGCATGAGGTACAAGTTAGACATTTGGGCTAAAAGGAGGATAACACAAAAAGGTCCTGGGGACTTGTACCCATTGTGGTCCTATAAATGTATAACCACAGTGGCTCTAAAGATAGATACAGTACATTAAAACTTGGACCCCTTTTATAGGATTTGTTAAAAAGATACCCTTCACTTGATTCCATACTCCCTCATATAATTTGGTAAAACTTGCTAAATCTGGTACTGGGCGGACATTAGTTGGAGGCTTACAGTATAAGTAGACAGTTGGAGTTGTAATTTCTGCTAATTTAATTGTATCCCTCTCTATTGTGTGTGTGTGGAAGTAATATGTTGAACACAGTGCAAATGCATTTGCCTCTTTATTGTCTGTTGAACATGGAAAAGTCAACAGTGTAACTTTAATCCTAGCGCACGGTACTGTACATTGGATATATTCAAAATAATCTTAAGAATGATTTTTTTTTTATGTGTTTTAAACATGGGCAGGGGGTCCCAGGCATAAACATATTTCAGATGGAGGCCAAATAGGCCTATACATATTAATTTGGGTGCCATTGACCAATGCACTAGGGGGCAGGGCTGGATTTGCTATAGGTCTCTAATTGCTGCACCTAGTCTGCCTAGTGCGCAGCCAACCTCTTCTCAAATATGCTACTGGTGACAGTGGAGGAGCTGTATTTATTGAGAAGACTTGTACCGACTGCTCTTCACTTCAGAGCAGATGTGATCACTGGTATAGGCCTTCTGATATGGTGCCAACAGTGGTGAGAGTGGAGACGAGACGGTATAGACCACAATTCACCAGGGGTCCAAATGGACCTCTATAGGTCTGCAAGAGGGTGTACAAATTAAAAAGGTGGCCCTGCCAGACCGAAAGGCATGGCCGAGACTTTGCACCCGGTCCGTCCGTCCATGTGTGTGTGTGTGTGTGTGTGTGTGTGTGTGTGTGTGTGTGTGTGTGTGTGTGTGTGTGTACACCGTATGTGTGTATTCACATCTGCTTTTTATAGCGCCACCAGGAGCCCGACTTATGAAAAACTTTTTTTTTTGTGAAGAACACAACACAGATCTGTTAAGAGTTTGTGGCCGAGGGCCACAGCATTGCGTGGGGCAACGGCGGCATTCCCGCTACTCCAGCGACAAAAAATAAATACAAATAAGTCACGATTTAAGAACTTTTAAAAACTGTTTAATACCTCAAGAAAGAAAGTAAAATAGACCATTACTGCCTCAAAAATAATTAACAAACTCTATAAAAACTGGTAAAACATTGGCCAAATTGTAAAATAATATAAGAAAGAGGCAAACATTTTGAAAATAGCCACACATATATCTAGGACAGCCTGGACAGGTGTGCCCTGGGATCTTTTGGCTGTGTAAAGTGTGCCCTGGCAGAAAAAAAGCTGAGAAACACTGTACTAGTGTTGTTGCTGCTCTAGTACCACCATTATTATAATTATTATGCACTCCTTAAAGTTGAAACAAAATAAGTTAAGAACCAATTAACCAATCTGCTTGAAAAGTATGCGTCAGCTGCTAGTTGGACAGTGCAGAGACATAATTGCCTTCCTTTGATTCATTAAGGAGGGGCCGTCAACTACTTATTGGCATCACCTGCCAGCTAGTGGTCTGTCTCATTTCTCCAAAAGCCCTTGAATATGATTGAAAATGATTAAGGATTACTCTGATTATGGTAAGCTTACGTTTCATATCGCACTCACCATACCTGTAACTTTCACTACTCCCTGAAAATATATATTTTTTATTTTTTTTACTGGGGTTGGTGGGGGCCCGGACAGAACCCCTCCGCGGGCCTATTGGGGAACCCTGCCCTAGACAGTGACCTGATGCTGAGAACCAGTGGTATAGTCTATTTAATGTATCCTGACCACCAGTGTTGAGAATAACCCGTTACGTAACAAAACTACTTTTCTCGGTAACTAATAATGTAACACAGTCCTTTTCCCATTCAGTAACAGCGTTATAGTTACTGTGATGTAAAGGGCTGCATTACGGCATTACTTGTGATCAAGCTGAACCGCTTGTTTTACTTCACTGTACGTTTCTCTCTGCAGTCTGCATGTCGCAGGACTTGTTGAAGGGTTGTGTGCAGGGGTGTACTTTTTCAGAGAGTAACTAATACTTACTTTTTAAAAGTAACTTGCCCAACACTGATCCCGACATGACAAGAGAATGTCTCTCTAGTGATGGCGGAAACAGACGATGGAAAGGCACTGTCAGTATTTTATTAACGGTGTGTCTTCTGGGACATTTGATGATTTTTCTGGTTGGCCAAAACACACAGCGGGCCAGAGGTTGCAGCTGTCTTGTCTCACCCTGAAAGCCTGGGTAATAAGGGCACTATTTCGGGGAAACTGGCAAACTGAAGAGTAGTGACAGGATAATGACACAGACCTAAAGCGAACCCTGAGCAGATGTCCACCTAGGTCCTAGGAGGTCCACGGAACAGCCATTATTGTGTCTGTGTGACTTGTCTGAGAGACACTGGAAAAGCAAAAATCTTCCTCTGTGCACAGTACATGCATTCTTGTGGTTTTAAACACTACGATTTAATATCCTCCAGGCATATATTGAATACAAGCATTTAACCACTGTCAAATGTGGGTTAGAATGCATAAAAACAAGCTAAAATGTTCTTCCTAGCTAGAGGGATTCATATCAAATTGAAACAGCCAAGTATAAATACAGTATATGAAGATGGTTTGTATGATTTTGGAGAAGTCTGTCTGGCTGCTTCTCCACCAGCTGAAGGGCATATCTAAATCTAACACAATTTACCACTATTAATTTGATTAGCTGCACTGCATACTAGTCTGCCCTCTTTTTAACCTGCAGTCATTTTTACCCTGAAATGGAAAAAGAAAACAACTAAATCAGGGTTTCAATCCCCTTTAAGTTAAAATTAGTACTTGTTCCACTGTTGCCCAACATGTTTTCTAAAGAAATCATTTGCCATAATGTGCCACACACACACGCACGCACGCACGCACGCACGCACGCACGCACGCACGCACGCACGCACGCACGCACACACACACACACACACACACACACACACACACACACACACACACACACACACACACACACACACACACACACCCGGGTGGGTTGATGAAGTGAAAGAGATTAATTTAAATTATTTTATGTGGACATGCTTATCCATATACTGTGTGAAAATGCTTTAATTGCCTAAATATTCATATTTGTTTGCAGGTAACAGAGTGCAAGAAGCAAAAGCCATTTAATTACAATTTACAGCCCTGGGTGCTTTTATTCCATTTAGTTTCCTTGCCAATAATACAAGCTTTGCTCTACAAAAGCCAATAAACTTTTGCTCAGCCATAAGTTACTATATTCTACAAACTGCAATTACTTCATTCAAGCATTTTAATTGAATGTCTTGAATTTCCATATTGATTTTAAGAAAAGCAATACATTATGCAAGGCCGTTGTTTGCTGTGACTATAGAACAGCTAAGAGGGTCCGAAGAACTCTGCTCTTCATTGTGCTTCACTACGACTATTATTATAAGATTTTGATAGTATGAGCTACAATTCAGGCGTTATGAATAAAATATAAATAAGCCTGTTATATTGCCACCATGAGGCTGATTTGAAAAAAAAGCTATGGTGGCATTTCTTCGTCAAGCTACTAGGAGTGTGTGTGCAATCTTTCACAGCTTTCTTTCACTTTTAAAGGCAATCATGGTTAAACAACATAGACTAGGTTCTTCTCTGGTCTCCAGGGAGTGTGCGTGCACAGTTTCACGCTGATCGGTCCAACGGTGCCGGAGATTAGCTGCCCACAGACAGACGGTCAAACACAGACACACGGATGGACAGGGGCGAATACATAGTCTCGGCCATGCCTTCGGCCTAGCGGAGACCATGAGACAAAAAAGGGGGAGTTCTGACTTCTGAGCAACATGTCACTACGGGTAGATTGTGATATGTAGGTGGTGCGCTCATGAATAGGTGATGCATTAGTTAATCATGAATTAAGCATTAATTGAAAGTTAATTACGTGTTTGAATTTACTCCTTATGATAACGTGTTACCAAACATTTTAAATGTGAAATTCCAAATAATATTAATTTCACCCCGAAAAGTGCAGAGCAGATATAGCATAAACATATGTACAGTATTTATTAGATAGATACCAATTCTGAATGTAATGTACAGTACATGTCAGTGTTTAATTAAATATTTACATTAGTTACTCCAACACCCCTACAGTGTACAATCAAATTTAATCTCCATCCTAAGTAACACAAAACCGCAGAGACAAAAGTGTGAAATTGTGACATATCATTATAATTTATCACGGTTTCCCTTCTCTGTTCTCCGTTATCTTTAATATTTTTTTCCCATATGTTGTCCAAACCTGCCTCTGTAATAAAGGGGTTATAATTGGATGTCCCTTTCTGTTCATCACACGTAGATTTCATGTTCCTGGGCTGACTTGTGTGAGCGCACGCCGCACACACATGCATGTGTGAAGATGTAGATAGTAAGGTTTAATTGGGTGCTCTGTGACATATAACTAAGCTTGCATTATCTTCAGCTCTCCTTGGCAATGGTATCTTCCCATCTTCCTTTCTCGGTGCCTACACACATGCTGTAGCACCCCAGTCTGTTTTCAGCAGCCACTTACAGTAATTCCTCTTTCAGCCATAATTCCTCTTTCAGCCATCTTCTCTCTGTCTGCTGCTTCCTCGCTCACTGAGCCATATGAACCCTATCATCCCTATTCTGGGCATGTCTTAATAGGAGAACATTAAGCTCACAACGCATGGCAACATGATGCGTTGTGAGCTTTTAGATTGGCTATTATCAGCAAAGAGATACAGTAGGTGTAGAGGGGGTAAAAAGGAGGGGTGTCATGTATAGAGCCCTGAATGGGGTCCCTGGTCAACTAAGTATATCGTCGTTGTCGGGTGGAAACCTCATTTCTCCAAGCTTCAAATTTCTATGTTCTTTCGCAAAGTAAAGTCCTGTTTCATCGTACAGGACCGCCCCACAAAAGTAGTGAAAACAGCAGATCTACAAGCACACAACGCCTCGCGGTGTGAGGCGTTGTGTGCTTGTAGATCGGCTGTTTTCACTAGTTTAAATCATTTTTTAAAATGCAAAACGAACGGTTTTGGACATACAAATCAATAACACATCATGGTTCAATACAGAACTAGCTAAATACGCTACACGTTTTTCATTTGTATGTGCTTGTTCATATTTGGTTGAACGTCCTGGGTCCCTCAGGCAGTGCCTGACAGCAACTTTGTTTTTGTTTGATGGCTCCTACCTACTGTAGTAACTTCAGAGAAATATAAAGTAGCTGGAACCTCACGTTAAGCGTTAAGTTCTGACACTTGTAAGATCTCTTCTCTGGAATAAACCCAAATATACATTTTAATAATTTTTTATCTATTTATAGCCTATAGATGTAATTAATTCATAGCCTACTGACAGATACATATGGACCAGTACTTATTAGAGAAAAAAGAATGCCATCAAACAAATATGCATTCAACACCATATGTTCAACATGTTTTGTGGTAATGAAACACGCATAACATACATGTGGAATGAATGCAAATAACGAACCTATGGTGGTGTGTCGGTTAATAAAGACAGATTAGCAACAGAGAAAGCATACTAATATGCCCATCTTCCTGTTGGCCTTTAGCAGGCATATACTGAATACAAAATGCTACGAAATCGTTCCTTTAACACTTAACTCAACAACAAAGTTGAAGTTTAATATGAATAGTGAGAGTATTACTATCTAACATATAATTTTCGGAATGTCTGTCTGTCTGAGTGTCTGTCTGTCTGAAACCGCGTTTCTCATCAGTGGCTGGAGCAATTGATCTGAAATCGCATCACCATAAGCATATGAACACACCTGACATAACTGTGAAGCCCGTTTGTCACTTTCGCAAATCGGATGCTGTATATTTGCATTTTTATGGTGTATCTATATCTATTTAGCCTACAGTACCTTTTGTGACCACACATGTTAAGGGAGGGGCGCTGTTGTTCAGGCCATGCACAATCACACAGTAATCACACACAAACCCACACACACACACACACACACACACACACACACACACACGGGGGGAGTGTGTGTGTGTGTGTGTGTGTGTGTGCAGGCAGGCGGGCGGGTGTGTGTGCAGGCGGGTGGGCGGGCGGGCTGTTGGGGGGGGGGGGGGGGGGGGGGGGGACAGTATCTCTGTAGCCATTAAAGGAAACGGGTTTCTTACATTGATGCTCCTACATCATGCAAGCACCAGTTAAAGTTACTTTCCATCCCTCATATACTGTGTGCACAGTGCACATCCCATAACCCACACACTGCACATCATTTTGGAGCTCATATCTTTGAACGGGTAAGGGCTAGTAGTAATAATGCACAATAGAAAAAAATCTGAAAAGGTGCCATATTCTTATGTAGACCAACAAATGCATCAGAGCCACAAGCTTGTTTTCATGGCCCGGCCAGCACCACACATCACTACAGCTGTGCGTTTCACCTATATTGTCTCGGTATTAGCATACTGGCATACATTCTACGGCTGTGATGGCCTGCCCTTGTTTGTTGCGATGAATATTTCTATCTCAGGCTGAAAAATGTAGCAACAGAGAACTGTGAAAGAGAAGATTGTGTGGAAGCATACATCATCTCCTCCAAAGCAACACCATGCAGCTCATTAAAATAGTTTTTCATTTGGTCATATTCACTGTTATAACAATACCAGCTGGCAGTATGGCTATGCACATGACGCATGTGTTAGTTCAGTAGTAGCCTGATTTCAGACTCTACGCTGGAGCTTGAGTCTGACATTGTCCCCATTGTAAGAGATTTCAAAGGGGAGGGGATTTAAAATTTGAAATTCCCAATCACAAGACATCTGGTGGGAGGGGTTGTGTTTGACTTGTGTACACAAAACATTCTCCCCTCCCCCTCCCCTCTATGACAGGCATTGTCTTTGATGTTTCATTGATTAGAGAGAATCACTAACGAGCGAGTATGGCTCAATCACTGACTGCAATTCAGAACCCTTTTGAAGTTCAAAGGGAGCAATTAAGAACTCTGGTGAGTCACCCCCCCCCCCCCCCACCCCCCCCCCCCCTCCACTGTTTCTGTTGATTTTCAAAAGTTAGACCCACCCCTCCTCGGTCTTGCATTGATTTCATTGGTTGGTGCGCCAAGATCGGCCAGGACACCGAGAGAAAGACATGCGTCATATGACACCTCCAGACCAAGAGAAGTAGTTCACTCAGACAGTGGGCGGGTCTATTGGCTGGAGCCAGGCTAGTTCAGTAGAAACCTTTAGTTCATATCATTCTGTTGGCGTTTCTTTACCATTAACAGTGAAACGCATATAGGTTTTATTTCTTTACTGAGATGCAGTTAGTTACATTATGCTTCAGTCCTTGCTTTGGTGTTAAGTTTCTACCGCACCTTGACATAGGACTTTACTGGACAAACGACAAGCTGAATGAATAGTGGACATTTCACCAGTGCTTAGTTATGTGAGCGATTTCTTTGTTGGGGTGGGGGCATCTTTTTTTGTAAAGCAATTCTTTTGATTTACTCAGATTGGACAGTGGAGAGAGACAGTAAAGCAAGGGCAGAGATGAAGGGAAATGCAATGCAAATGCTTCAGTGGGGGGAAACTGCACTTTAACCTCACTGCAGTGCTCCTGGCTCCAACCTGTGTAACAGATACCATAATAACACAATGAAACACCACTGCCAAAAGGCTATAGTGTAAAATGTGTGATTGACAATGCAATTGTCTGCCATCCTGCCTCCCTCTCTTCCTCTCTCTCTCGCTCTGTCATTGTCTCCTGATGCATGAGCATGCGCACACACACGCATGCACGCACACACATTTACAGCTACCTGCTTCTGCTTTTACACAGCGTGTTGGTGAAGTGTTCTATTTTCTAAACTGTGACAGTTTCTTTGAAAGCACACTGAAGCTAGAGCTGGTGCCTTTACAGTATCCAAAGACAAGAGATGCACATTGCTCGTAGCGAGGCTATAAGGTAGAATTGAGAGAGAGAGCATTCTGTATCATTTTCTACTGTCTTTTTGATTCTGGTTTGACAGATAATAAATAGTGATGGGAATGAAGAAAGTTGAATAATGTTGTATGTGAATGTTACAAATTAGCCTCTTAAACTCTATACTTGGTTGACCGGAGTACCCCAGGGCTCCACACTAGGCCCCCTCCTGTTTTTACTCTGATCAGACCTTTGCGCATAGATTCACTATTTTCGTGGAATGTTATCCTCAGATTAGGAATCTTATGGTTCAAGTGGTCAAGAAATGCCATTACAATAATGCTGAAAAGCAGCAGAGATGTTTGGCTGAGTGTAAATGTTATGTGTATGGTTATAAATAACCAAATGCTTTTGGTGTGCAGCAACGTTGACTCTTCTGCCCTTTATTGATCTACTGTATACACGCTGCATTTTCTTGCACAGCTAAGGCCTACATGCTACAGCATGTGATGAGATGGTGATACGATTGACTAGCATTTCATTCATTAAAATATTCAATTTTGGATGCACCAAATTGCCTGCAGCTGTATCCAACACGCATGTCGGCGCGCTTGTGTGCACAAACACACTCACACACACGTGTACACACGTGCACACACACAAACACATTCACAAAACGATACGACACACTATAAAACAACAATACATTTGCTTCTAGTCTGCTAGGTTCTCGGCTCGCTTTAGGAGAATATTGTAGTAGAGGTGCACCTCCTCCCAGACTGTTCATTCTAGCCATTTTCTGTTATTTGTCTTGTCATTCATGCACTGTTGGCCTGGAAGGAGTATTTAACTCTAAATAATAGCTTATAGACGTTATTTTTATGATATGTATTTGCTTTAGTTTGAGAATGTACTAGTTTGTGTTAGTTGAGACCATTAGTAGTGTTTGTAGTGACAGAAATTACACACCGACCATTTTTCTCTGGATGTTGAGTCTCGGTATTAAAACTGAGAGAATGCAGATGCAGAGAACCCATTTTATCTTTGATTTTGGCTGTGACACGTGGACAGGGATTTTGAGCTGCTGCCGTCTGGCAAGCATGTCCTGCAGCTTCAAAGCATTAACCAGAAGGCTGTCTCGGCGCCTGCAGGTTCTGACTTCCCTCAGGCAAACATGTTTATTAACAATTAACTCCAAAGGCCTGTTGCGTGTTTGCTGACCACGCACGCACGCACGCACGCACGCACGCACGCACGCACGCACGCACGCACGCACACACACACACACACACACACACACACAGGGTTGAAAATATAATATCGGCCTGGCGGAGATAACAAGTATAATATTGAACTTTGCATCTTGCTGTGGGACACAGTGCCATTATACCCACAGGTCCTTCTCTGCTCCCCTGGAAGGACCAATGATTGGATTTAAATGCCATTTCAAGCTGTCATGGCCTTTGAGGGATTCCGGGGCACAGGGGATACTGCCTTAACTGCTTCCTGGTTGCACCCATGACACTCATACTGCTGGGAGGAAGATGGAAAAACGACTGTTTTAAACCATGAAAGACCCTGCATGACTCTGAGATGTTGTTGGATGTGTCTTCTTGCGTGAGTCCAGCAAATGCAGTCAAATGCTGTTAAATAAATAGAGCATCTTTCTTCCAGAATAGAGTGAGTCTTACACAGATTTGACATTAGATGAAAGTAAAATATTGCAAGTATGGAATCCCCTACAATGCATGGGTGGGATATAACTATTATTACTACTATATCCTATGGCCAGACCACTGAGGGATAACCTCTTGTCATATTTTTTTAGGATAAGAGGTTCTGGTTCCTCAGTCTTTTCTATGTTTTTATAGGTGTTTCTGCAAGCTTTGTATAAAGTAGTGGTTAAGCAAGCACATCAATGCATGCAGTGCAAGGTCCTATAAATTAAAAACACATGTACTTTTGAATAACCAGTAAGACTCCCTAAGGCATGTATACACACATTGGCCTGTAAGTGGCCTATTTAAAAGCAATTACTTTTTTACTCATACTGTGTTCTAATGCAGAGCTTGGCCTTGTCTATGCACAGAGCAGCATTTGGATTAGCAGTGTGAGCTGAGCCGTGTCGTTTTTGGTATGAACAAAACAGCGAGAGTTAGCTGTGATTGGTCTACTTTAGTGGGGACAGAGATACAGAGACACATACAGAGGCAGAAACAAGACAGAGATACGGACAAACCCTGTTATAGACAGCTAAGCCCCTTTGGGGCCACGCCATAGAACAGGGGTCTTCAACAGGGGGTCCGGGACCCCTAGGGGGACCTCAGAGTTACTACAGGGGGTCCTCCAAATCTTTGTGTGATAGAAGCCTTTTTTCTCCATTTTTATATCAACCACTTGAACTCTAACGTCCATATTTTGAGAACTTTAGCCAAAAATAGCAGATCTACAAGCTCACAACGCCTTGCACTGCGAGGCGTTGTGAGCATGTAGATCGGCTATTTTTGGCAAAGAGGTTTTGTGTAAAGGGGAAAAAGAGCAGACCAACTACAGAGTGATAGGTTAAGTTTATTCATTATTGACGGTTCAAGTGATTAAATATCTGAAAACACAAATTTAGATGAACCCAAAATACACTGATGATTGTGCTGTCAAACGATGAAACTAAAGTATATGGTATCTATGGGTTGTGGGGGTCCCTGCTTCATCTCTCGCTCAACTAAGGGGTCCTTGGCCTGAAAACGTTGAAGACCCCTGCCATAGAAAACGACTCAATATTAGTTCGTCAAACAGCCTTACAGCTGGCCTGTTTGAATTCCTCACTGGATATTTCTGTGCCAAAGCCAGAGTCTCACCTCCTTTGAAGAGTTATTTTCAGAGTAGGTGATAATCACGCTTCAGCTTTTTTCTGCTGCAGAACAGAAGCCTTCATCATCTATGTTGAAGTGTAAGCATCTATTATTAGAACTGGAAGGGAGGTTCCCTGAATGGAGATTAATGTACTGTATGCTACAGAGCCAGCATGAAACTCTTTATTGTTCCTTACTTGATCAAATGTCAGACGACGGACAAAACACCTATACCCATTTCCCTTACATCTTAAATAAAAATAGCATCCTTGACAGAATGCATTTCATTCAAAAGATCCGGCATCATAAACCATAATTCAATACACTTAAACCTTTTCATATTATACACTTAAACCTTCTTTCACCCAAAGTAAATCCTCAAAGTGGTTTAAAAGGTGTGTGTGTGTGTGTGTGTGTGTGTGTGTGTGTGTGTGTGTGTGTGTGTGTGTGTGTGTGTGTGTGTGCGTGCGTGCGTGCGTGCGTGCGTGCGTGCGTGCGTGCGTGCGTGCGTGCGTGCGTGCGTGCGTGCGTGTCCACGGTGGTCAGGGGCTTCAGCATTATGAGGTTGTCCAGGTGTAAGGCAAGCAGCTTGCAAAATACTGCTCAATCTCCTCCATTATAGGCGGTAGATCTATGCTGTTGTTTGGATTCATGCACTGTCTGAGACATATGTTATTTCGAGTGTGTAGGACATCAGAAGCAATTTAGGCCCTTGTAATGTATTTTATAAGTGTGGACTCAAATAAATCAATTAAAATGTGTGCGTTCTCTTGCAGGATAACGTGGACCTTGGAGATCTGATGTTCTCTCTTTGCTACCTGCCCACTGCAGGCAGACTGACTATTACCATGATAAAGGCCCGCAATCTAAAGGCCATGGATATCACTGGGGCCTCTGGTAAGCTAAAACTAATATTATGTACATTACAATATAATTATCTATCCTCTTGCTGTATTTTCTTCATGCAAGAGTCTAAAAGAATGGAGCCTTTCTCCTCCTCAGATCCTTATGTGAAGGTTTCACTGATGTGTGACGGCCGCAGACTAAAGAAAAGAAAGACTTCAACGAAGAGAAACACTCTGAATCCAGTCTACAACGAAGCCATCATCTTTGATGTCCCTCCAGAAAACAGTGACCAGATTAGTCTGCAGATTGCAGTAATGGACTATGACCGGTAAGCATCTCTCACATGTGGCAACAATTGCTATTTATCATGGGAAATATTCATATTTTATGATCATTATAAAAAAAGATTATTTTTATAAAATGTTATGTTTTAATTATGCAATTACACGTGAGGGTGTGCTTTACGGTGATTATTGAAAAAGCACATGCACCTCAATCAAGTGTAATATTGCAATTATACAACAGTTACCAACAAAACTAAACACATCAAAAATGTATTCATATTGTGGGGCAATCAAAATAAAGTGCGTCATGCTGGTTTGTCTCATCATTGGATCAAATAATAGATGACTTAAATCACACTTTGCAGGGGGTGCATCTCTCCACTCCGACATGTCTCCTTTCCGACATGTCTCCATTCCGACACTAACCCTATCTCTACCCCTACCCTAAACCTTAGGCCCATGGGGAGTGTCGCCACTCCGACAATAAGAAGTCCATTTCGGAGTGGCGACATGTCGGAATGGAGAGAGCCTCCCCTTTGCAGGTTATGCAGCTTTTGGAATCAGCATGAATTTAGAATTGTCCAAATATCAAACATAATAATTAACACGAAAAACATCACATTTCTCATCACCAAAGTTCATATTGTGGTGTCCATCATATAGGAGAACAATCATATATTTTAAAGTTATGGAGCAGAGTCACAATAAGCATTTGTATCCACTTTCCATTGTCTCCAGAGGAGAGTTAGCTCCAGGGTCGTTCATTTCTTTGGTCATCCGTAATCTCTGGGTCTTTAGCCGGGGGAGGGTATTAGCTAGTGAGAGAGTCAGACCTCAAGTAAGGGTTTGTTTGGTTCATAATTGTCATATTGGGTGATAAGGCTACAATTAACACTTGAATCATTCTTAGCCACAGCATCAATAGTAATCTGGGGGCAAACATTTCTGATTCATACAATACATCGTAACGTGTTGTGAGCTTTGCAGGACCCTGGTCGACTAAGTATACAGCGTTTAACTGGTTAATTCATGTTTTCTTCTGGACTTTGATGATTAAAGACGCATGGGTACTGATTTTTGCGACCGTCAGGTCGCAGTTACTATCAAAATCTCCATCGGCTGTCAGTCACGTCACGTCACGTCACGCCATGTCACGTCACGCCACGCCACGTCACGTCACGTCACACTTTTGCCCTACTCATATCTCTGCCACTGTTGCCCCTATCCATGCCAAACTTTGCACACACACTCCTTGGCTGCCAAACCACAACCCATACCCATTTCTCACATGGCCCTCTTCTAGTGCCACCATGAGGCAGATTCTTGCAAAACACATTTTTGGACACTGCTCCTACAGATTTTGCCCTAAAATCACGCAAAGCGGTACACAGTATGTCTAGAGTCATGTCATCAACATGGATCTGTCCCATTTCCATATTCCCTCCTGATTGGCTACAACTGCCTTCTAAAGTTTGTGTATGCGACGTGACGGTCGATTATCTCCCGATTAGGGAGTCTTACTGGTGGTACTTTACATGTTTTTATATAGGCCTAAGGACGCAACATTCTAGACCACCCAAAGCGGTTAAAGTTATATATTATTCTGTGTATTTTTGGTTTCCCATTGCAAGCTACAGCATCTCTTCTATAGTTGAATAGGAAGTGATTGGACCCATCACATTGATTTAATTTGGATTGCATTGATAAGAAAAGAAAGAAGTCATGTCACACACTATGTGGACACATCTCACCATCCCAGGAAATGTGGAAGTATGTCCTTATATTAATAGCAAGAGAATGGTTTTAAAAGATTGTTAATTCCATTTGGCAAAGGAGACAGACAGATAGAGCAACCATATCGGCAACACAATTAACGTATTATACTTTTCTGCAAACCATAGATAACATTTCCTCTCTACATTTTAAGGCATGTGTGCTGTCAGCAGTGGGCTTGAGCCCAGTGGTGTAAAGTAACTAAGAACATTTACTAAAGTAGGCCTACTGTACTAAAGTACATTTTTGAGGTATTTGTACTTTACGCTATAGTTTTACTTTTACTACACTACTGCTCTGACTTTTACTCAACTACAATTATTTCAAACTTTAGATACTAGTTACTTTTACTTTTGGTACTTAAGTAAATTTTGATGCCAGTACTTTTTTGTACTTTTACTCAAGTACATTTTGAATTCCAGACTAGTACTTACTGCAATATTGATACTTTGACTTAAGTAAAAAAATGTGAGTACTTTTTCGAGCGAGGCTCTAGCGGAGCAAGTGCCTACGTCGAGCGGTGCGAGATGGCAGCGCAAATGACTCAGCACCATACCAGGAATCAGTTTGAATTGATTTAGAAATTGAATGCTTGATATACAAATCACTGTAGCAACTGTTCTCTACTGTATGTACAGTATTAAGACTCAATGTCAGATTGCTATAGATTTCTGTCTCTCTTCTGTCCCCACAGTGTAGGCCATAATGAGGTTATCGGCGTGTGTCGGGTGGGCAACGATGCAGAGAGCCTTGGCCGAGAACACTGGAATGAAATGCTTACATATCCTCGAAAACCTGTTGCCCACTGGCATCCTCTCGTTGAGGTGAAGAGTGAAATGTATTTTGTGATGTGTGTGCTTCTGTGGCATGCAATATTGTGTATTTGCATGTAAACGGCAAATAATTTGCAACATTCAGTTTGTTCAAAATCAATGTATATTCCACTCAAACTGTCGAAAAATCTAATGCCTGAGTTTGAGAGTTGACAGTCGTGCAGAAGCAGCAACAACAGCCTCAGATTATTCTTTTTTTGAAATGTATGTGTTTTTTGTCCTGGTGAAGTTGATGAATTATACACTGAAATAATGGCAGTATTACAGTAAGGCTCCACGAAATATTACCATTGTAGGCTACATTCCGCATTGCGCTTGATTGAACTGAATCTGTGTAATCAGTTGAGGCCCATTTTGAGGAAACGATAAAGACCAGACAACGTTTGAATTATCTCTAAAAACTCACTGGTGGATGGTTAGGGCAGGAGGATGACAAAAGTAATGTGTTGGGCTGTAGAGACAGAGGGTAGGGAGTGGGACAGTGGCAGAGAGGATAGACAGTCCAGAGAGAGAGCGATGGGGGAATGCTAAGGAGGTGAAGGATGGTCTTGACCTGTGCACTCAGCCTGGAATAATTGCTTCATTGTGTTTATTTTAAAGGTCTAGGTGCCTGCAGAGCGGGAGAGAGAGAGAGAGAGAGAGAGAGAGCGCAGGGGCGGAGTGGGAGCGGAGGGAGGCAAGGGGGTTAGTGTTGGTGGTGGCCTGGTGGGTGGTGAGAAAGCTAGGAAAAGAATAAGAAAAGGCAATTAAGTACTGAGTGAGTGAGTGAGTGGTGAAGACAAAGGGAGAATTAGAAGGACCATTCTTGTTGTATAGCGCACTTGCTGTATAATGGGACTATTTATTATTTACTTGGTCTCAAGACATATAGTGGCAATATTGTTCACAGGCCTTTTCCATCCTCCTGCCAAAGTCCCTTAAAATAGTAAACAGATCTTCTGTGTTGGAGGGATTTGAAAGCATGCTTGTTATGCATATGTTTGCCTTTAGCCATGAGGGTGAGCTGATGTGTGTGTGTGCGTGTGTGTGCGTGCGTGCGTGCGTGCGTGCGTATGTGTGTAACGATTCTGCTTGACATTCTCTGTGTTTGACTCTACTCTGCAGTACCAGGGGACTGGTGGCATAAGCCAGGGAGGCTCCTGCAATTCCCTGAAGACCCCCCCTTCTCCATAGCCTTGAGCCAATGGACACCATTGGAACATTTGCCAGTTGCCACAGGGAGACAAAACCTGAGGGCCCAACAGAAGCTTTGGACAATGGTACTGCATAATGCAGACTTGTGGTCCTCAGTATGTGCCACCATGGATAGACACGTGTCAGACTGCTGCTTCTCGATGAATGGACCTTTGCATGGATGGCAGGATGAGTTCAGTTGCATGTTGAGTGACCACAAATGGATGTTTTCTTTTCTCTGCGGCTCATTGAGAAAATCGTGATTAGGCATTTTAGCAATTTGCCCTGAGCTATGAGTTTGTAGTTACTGTTTGTTTGTTTGTTTTCTTTCTTTTTATTTCCATAGTCTTGCCGCGACTTGTTTTAATGGGGTGTGTCTGTATTGCACAGTGTGAAAACCAGTTGAACTGCCATACTTTCTTTTTATATTTGGTGGTGAAATGGTGCATGAGGTCATGGTTTGGTGACAATATGTTGCCTTTTGTCTGTTTGTTTCTGTTCCTGAACTTGGACTAGAATGTTAAATTATGTCAGTTGATCATGACACGTGCAGTGGCAATTAATTTTAGTCTTAGTATCTGTGAGTAAAATGTGTCTGTTACCTAGAAATATTTATGAATAAAAAAGACAGTGGTATGCTATTGTCATCACCATTGACTGCCAATTCAGTTTGAGTGCATTATCACTAGATGCACAATTCTTTATTTCTTTTGTTTTCCGATTAATGTAATTGGATAATTCCAGATGAAAAACAACAAGGAACAAGGAAACAAACAATAACAAATACACTTCCTTTAAGGGAGGGAGATACGAAAATGATGCTTTTTTTTGTGAAACCAAATGGAAATTAAATTGAATAAAGGCTTGAAAACATTGATATCGGGGGTAAAGGGGAGTTGAGAAATCTGCAGGATGCGCAGGAAGAGAAGAAGAAGAAGAATCAATGAATAGAACAATGTCTGCAACCTGCTAGGCTCCCCATTCAGTGATTTATTTAAAGAGGTGGTGACATAGTTTTATACTTTTTCTGTTCTGTATGTGCCTATGGAGTTAATATTACTCATGCAAATATGTCTTCCCTGTGTATTTTTGGTTTCTCCCTGAAAGCTGAAAGCCTCCGAGTCAAAAGGCCCAATTGAAATACATCGCTTTAATGACATCATAAAATCATCCCCTCCCCTTTTTTCCAGTTAGCAACAGCTGTGAGTGTGGTTAATTTCAGCTGGGTCACCAAACCACCTGAAAACCAGGTATACTTAACACATTTAACGCCCACGTGGTGCCCACGCGCCAATCTCTTGGATGTTTACGAGTGCCCAACGACCCGTTGACGTGTTGTACAGTAAACTATACTGTACTGTAGCTATTGTACTTGGCTACCGCGGTGATGAAACAAACTCCATTTCCCAACATGCAGCGCAAAATTACGTCACCCGGACGTGCTGTCTGTCTCGTTGACTTCCTGTTTAGCGGCTGCACAAAAATGCTGTTTTCTCCGTATTCTTTTCCTTTTTTCTTTTTTTCTCAAAACGGCGGCCTCTTCTACCGGCCGTAACACAAACGCTGTGGCTTAGAATTGATAAAAAACGGTCCTGACTGAAAGAAAAGATTTTCGCGAAATAAACAGGACACGCTTGGATTACATTTACTCGGATTACTTTTCTCGCCAGTACTTCAAAGGTAGGTAAAATGGCGGGTTGCCATGGGCACCAGCAAATTAAAAGTTGAATAATTCTGGGCACCCGCTGTGTTAATAGGGGGTGTGACCACATAGAAACACAATTTTAACACTTTCTGTACACCCTTTTTGAAAGAAATCTTCCTCCAAGTATTATCATAATACAGTACCTCATGATCATGTTTGAATGAACCTACATAGCCTGCCCTACACATATCATCACCAGTGTTGGGGGTAACAGCGTTAAAATTGACAGCGTTACTGTAAAGGATTACTTTTTTGGGTAATGGTATAACCTAATGAGTTAGTTTGGCAATTTAGTAGTTTCCTTATACCGTAAATCCTCTTATAGAAACCCAGGCTTTTATTTTAGGCACGAACATTCACGTCAAGAAGATTTAACCATTTATTGCATAAACTGAATACAGGTAAAGCAGATTTAACCATTTATTGCATAAATGGAATACAGTTAATTTTGGCGTTTGAAGGGCTCCGCGATCGGAGATGCTCCCTGAATTTTGTGCAGGCATTTCTGAGCATGCTAAGCAAAATCAGGGAACGCAGCAATACCCCCCATAGGGATAGAATAGCAAAAGCAATAACCATGACATGTAACATAATCAGATCATAGTATGTAACATAATCAGATCACAGTATTGAGCTTAACAACATTGACATGAACTTAGTCAAAATCACAGTATTGAGTTTAACAACATTGACGAAACTCAAGATCACAGTACTTTACATTGACATGTAACTTAATCAGACAATCACAAGTATTTAGCCAGACTGATCGTGCAAAGGTGGAGGCTGGGGTGGTGGAGGTAAGCAGCAAATGATCCCGAAGCTCCGGAACCAAGCATTGGTAGAGAAGCAAGCTCTATTTAAAGGAGCCTCCCCTACTGATGAGAGCTTTGATTGGAGTATGGCAGTCATGTGACATAATGACCAGCAGATATGTTAATGAGGTATGAGAACAGAGCTGACTGACAACTGACTACAGCCGAGCAGCACTTGACTCCCATGTCCTGCATAAACTAACGCTGACGCTTCATTTTAGGCACGAACATTCACGTCAAGAAGATTTAACCATTTATTGCATAAACTGAATACAGGTAAAGCAGATTTAACCATTTATTGCATAAATGGAATACAGTTAATTTTGGCGTTTGAAGGGCTCCGCGATCGGAGATGCTCCCTGAATTTTGTGCAGGCATTTCTGAGCATGCTAAGCAAAATCAGGGAACGCAGCAATACCCCCCAAAACTAATGAGCTTGCTCTCTGTCTTGGCAGGGCTCGGCCAACCAGAGAGCGCTTTAAAACCCCCCAAAACACAGAACCCAACGCCACATAAAACCTGTGTCAGTCAGACTCTGGTTATGTGAAGCAGCAGAGCGCCACTGCAGACTTCTATATGATTAAAGCAAAAAGACTGCAGAGTCTTTACCACAAAGAAGCCATCCTATACGCTTAGCAGTAACTATGTGAACAGCCACTGGCTGCGATCTCTACGTTGAATTTATTTAACTTATGCAAAAAAGATGCATCTCAGCTGCATCTTAAAGAGAGATCATTCTATGGATAGTGAAAATGTACCTATTCTGTGTAGCTGCGAAGCTTCGCCTATCCTTGAATGATTAGCCTATTTTAAGAAGCAGATGTTCTTAAAGAAAGGCCATTCGAGCCGGGAAGCTCCCCTGCTGGCCTTGGATTAATTTATTTTAAAGTTTAAATAAAACAGTTATTTTACATAACTTTTACTTTATCAAGAAGCAGATGTTCTTGCAAAGACCATATGAGCGGGGGCAGCCACCCCGCTGGCCTTGGATACATTTATTTAAAGTTTAAATATAACAGTTATTTTACATAACTTTACTTTATCAAGAAGCAGATGTTCTTGCAAAGACCATATGAGCGGGGGCAGCCACCCCGCTGGCCTTGGATTGATTTAATTGCATTATTTGATAATTATTTATATATTTTACTTAAGCAGATGATTTTTTTAAGAATCATACAAATAAGTACACAATGGATCAGCTACGCTTGCCGAGCTGTACCCCCAGTGAGCTGTTTAAGGTTACCCATGTTATTGGACGTAACCATGCGATTGAATGATCCCTAACAGCTGCGATGCCTGTGCCAACCACCTTGATGCCTCGGATAGAACCGTCTCCTCTGCCCATGCTTTTTGGGTCGCCAGAATGTCCTCCTTCCTGGCAAATGCAACGTCATAACTGCTGAGGACCAGTGTCCATAGCTTCAGTGATGGAGCCAGCCCAGTTGAATGCATAGAGAGATGTACAGGTGTGGAGCCATCCACGTTGCTGCAGGAAGCATCTCTGGTAGCCATCCTTCCAAGGTCAGATACAGCTTGCCTCGCCAGAGGCCACGCAGATACCATGAAATGGAGGATAAAAGAAAGTATTAGTTGAGAACGTAGACTGGATTGCCTTGTTGCACTACCCGGCTGAATATTAATTAACTCCTACCATCATAAGGTGCTGCAGATACTTGAATATACTTAGAATCATCTTGAGCCTTGTTGCAACGATCATCATTACTATAATTATAATTATTATCATCCATCACCATGCAATCTATATAATACATCTGACTTATCAGCCATATAATTATGCCTTTAGATGAAGATGCAGTTTGATTAACGAATGACCTGCCTTTCATGGCTTCGGGAGGAGGTCCAGGTGAGCATCCTCGATCCAGAATCCTCGATCATCCCATTCCCGACACATGGATGTCGCTCATGAAACAGGCAGGCAGCCACTCCCGTCTGCCGAATCTGTAGCGTGCAAGCAGGCGGGCCAGCAGGGGGCGGGCGTGCAGCAGGCAGGCGGGCGGGCGTGCAGCAGGCGGGCAGGCAGCGTGCAGCAGGCGGGCAGGCAGCGTGCAGCAGGCGGGCAGGCAGCGTGCAGGCAGGCAGGAGTACAGGCAGCATGCAGGCAGGCTCATGGTTGCAGCAGAAGTAGCGTTAGCTGAAGCTGTAGTAGCAATGCCCTCTGCAGTGCCGACCGGCTCCTGACTGGCCTCATGGTATTATACACTAGTGGATGAAACTATAAAGATAAACATGTTAGCAGATAGCACGCAGCAGCTGCAGCACAACGCTGCAATGAAATGTTGCAGCAGCTCCAGCATGAAGCTGAAAAATTAAACATGATGTTAGCAGCAGACATGTAGCAGCCTCAGCAAGAAGCTATAAAGAAAAACACAATTTAGCAGAACATGTAGCAGCTTTAGCTTGAAGCTGCAATGATAAGACCTGATGCCTGTAAAGTTAAACATGATGTCAGCATTAACTAGCAGTAGCATTAGCTGTAATTATTAGCAGTTATGCTAGCAGGCAGCAGCAGTTTGAGTGGAGCTAGCAATAGCTGAAATTATAGGACACATGATAGTATCCGACTGAAGCAGCAGCAACAAGCCATTAGCACAATTATGTGATCATTGTAGCATCCGAGATAGCAGCACAACTGATAAAGAAAGAAGCCTGGAAATGAAATGTGTTGTTAGCAACAGACATGTAGCAGCTTTAGCATGAGCATAAGTTGAGCATACTGAGAAATGGTAGAGTCAAGCAACAGCCAGCCTGCAGTAAATAGTTTACACCGAAGAGCCTTTCAGTGAGCAAAATTACAGAACAAGTGTTTAACGCTGTTCCGAACAACGTTCAGCATGTACTGGCTGTGCATAGATACAGTAATCAACTCAGTTTATCCATTTCACATGGCCACTTAAGTGTTATCATGCTAGCGTTTGTAGCACAAGACATATGACATCCCTGAGAGTTACTAGCGTTAGCCGCTAACATAAGCATTTAGCAGTGAACAAGCTTTTCACATGTCTATCCCAGTGCTGCCATGCTAGCGTTGTAGCATGAGACAATGACAACCCCTGAGTTAATAGCATTAGCCTCTAACATTAGCATTTAGCAGTGAACAAGCCTCTCCCCATGCTGGAATGTATCCTCTTACTCTATACAACTCAAGGTTCCAAATGCGCTAACAATAGCATTTAGCAGTGAACAAGCCTCTCACCATGCTGGAATATCCCTCTCACTCAAACCTCTCTCTCAAAGGTTCCTGAGTAAATAGGGAGAGCTTCCTAGGATCTCCTTTTAGAAGACCTGTACCATCACGCAACTGTACTTTTCCCATGCAACCTTCTAACAAGTCTTCAACTCTCCCCACACACTACACACACAGTAGCTGCTTGACCTCATGTGGCTCAAAAAGGGAATTAACCCACTCTGCACACAGACTAGGCTGATTCTAACAGGAAGCATGTTGGAAGGATGTTGAAAGCAAGCCAAATAAGCAACTTCACTTCAGAACAAGCCCGAACAAAACAACCCACAACTAGAAGTTATGGGGAAACAAGACCAAGTTGCTTATAATGGGCAGACCTGGCAACACTGCTAGACTGATAACAGTGTGAATGTGTATGGTAGCAGTACATAGACTACACTACCCATGATGCATTGCCCATTTAACTTCCTTGTTATGAGTAACCTCCCTTATCAACTTTCCACCACATAGGACATTTACTATGGTGTTTATAAAGCCAAAATAATCACCTGTGCAAGAACCTTCATTTCCATACTTAAACAAGTGTGAGAGTGAGCGTGTTTGATCCTCGCTTGAATGCCGTAATCTCACCTACTTTACTCCAAGTAGTGGCAGTTAGTTGAATATGGACTAATTCAACTGTAGCACATGACAATCTCTCTCATGGTAACAAGTTCTTACACCCCTGAAAGGGCATATGTTAACCATTAAACATTTTAACCCCCTCAATAAAACTTCTAACATCTTGAAATGCTGTACCACTGAATTATCTAAGCATCAATATTTGATTCAAGACTTCTTACCGAATACTAGCTGAACCATTCCTCCAGGACAGGTCCCCAACAAACACTCAGACTCAGGCTTCTGCATGGCCAAACAGGCCCAGACACAGCCACCTCCCCTTATGCTCTGCCCTTAAAGGGGCAGTGCTACTCCTGTAAACACTTGACATTATTCCTGAATGAGCAAAGCATTAATCTTAATACACAAATATACTCAGTAGTTCCAACCTGCCTGCAGAGTAAAAGTAGCATTAGTATATGATTAGCAGCAATGTTGGGAAAGGAGGCATAAGCTCTATTAGAAGTGAGCAATAGCATCAGAATATCATCCATGCATGATATCAAATAATAGCATAGGCTACACCTGTTTAAAGCAGGATGGGAATCCCTGCCTGGAGCCATGCATCTGAAGGGAGTATAGCCACACCGGCCAACATGTTGGATTAGCTGCCAAACTAGCTGGTGTTTGCAGAGTGTAGCCCTGTGATTAAAGGTTTAAGAAAACCAGTGTGGCATCTGCTGGAGACAAACAGCACTGGAAGCTGGGCAGGAACAACAGTTCACATACTGTTCTAGGCAGCACAAATCACAGCCAATGCCATCATGGTTCAGGGTGCACTGTAGAGCAAAGCATGCTGTTAGCTTATGTTGCTACAAACAATTTGAAGCTTCCACTACTACCACTGTTAGCATATGCTATACTGTTGAAATGAGAAGCAAGCATGCTAGTAATACATTTTAGATGAGACCTTTTGTTCAAGTTATGAGTAGTAGTGAACACGTAAATGAGAACTAATGAAGTAGTGCATCATGATAGCTGTAGTTAACATTAGGCATAATACTGTTAGCAGTAGCATAGTGATAGCAACAGATATAAAAGCAGGCTAGCATTGCTATTGAAGCAGCACAGTAGTAAGCAGTATCTAAAGCAGAACCATATGGTATCACCAAGCTTTCGAGCAGAACCAGAGAGTAAAGCAGCCGCAGCAGCAAGCAGCAAATGATCCCGAAGCTCCGGAACCAAGCATTGGTAGAGAAGCAAGCTCTATTTAAAGGAGCCTCCCCTACTGATGAGAGCTTTGATTGGAGTATGGCAGTCATGTGACATAATGACCAGCAGATATGTTAATGAGGTATGAGAACAGAGCTGACTGACAACTGACTACAGCCGAGCAGCACTTGACTCCCATGTCCTGCATAAACTAACGCTGACGCTTCATTTGTCTCAGCAATAGTGGGCAGGCTTTTATTGAAAGGAGGCGTGTATAAGAGAGAAGGCCTATATTCCTATTTTTCAAAAATATCAGAATGAATCGTCCTATTGCCTCAATCACTCACAGGGTTGTGTTTGTCATGCATTAAATCCGGGGGTCCGCGACGGTCCGCGACGGTCCACGGGGGGTCTGCGGGGGGTCTGCGGGGGGTCTGCGGGGTCCCTGGACCCCTGTAATCCATCTGAACATTGTGGCTACATGTCCTAGATGCTAAGCATCTATTCTCTGTGTTGTTGTTGTCATATACCGAAAGTACTTTGAGGGGTGTCAGGCATAATCGCCTATAACATTTTCGCCAGGTCTTTTCGCGTGGCACTTTTGCCGTGGAGGAGAGTCTTTTCACCTACCTGTCTGAGCCTTTTCGCCTACCCTCAATTCTGCTGTCAGACTGTCCATGTTTTCATATTATCTCTTTGTCATTTAAATATTATAGTGACTGTGACAGTGGTGTTACATGTCAAACCTACACACGGCTATCCTATGCACTCTATAGTAATCACATAAATACAGAGCTATTGGAATCAGGTGCGCCCAAATAATTAATTAATCTATGTCCCGATACTATACATTCTTTGGTGCAGTATTGAACAGTATTGTAAAATGAACAGTATAGGCCTATATTGTTTTAACATTAGGCTATACAAAATATATATATGTAGGCTATTGGCCTATATAGGTCTATATAAGATATGCTACACCTAAATAGCCTATAGAATCAACCTTGCCTGTCAACAGGCATAAAAAACTATTTTGCCATTTTTTAGGAATAAAATGTGATGTAAATAATAAATGTCAAGTAAACTGTTAGATTCACTTGACACCACTGTCACAGTCACTATAATATTTAAATGACAAAGAGATAATTTGCAAACATGGACAGTCTGACAGCAGAATTGAGGGTATAGGCGAAATGGCTCAGACAGGTAGGTGAAAAGACTCTCCTCCAAGGCGAAAATGCCAGGCGAAAGGACCAAATGCGTGTAGGCGAATATGTTATAGGCGAAAGTGCTGGTGACCCTTTGAGGTCACTAGCAGGTCACGAGTCAGGCCCGCTATCATAGTGAACATCGCCCCCTAGAGGCTAATATTTGAACTCTGGCTTTTAAGGCTTTTTCAATGACAAACCCGGAAATTAAACAGGGCTAGGTTTTTTATTGAGTACAGGACATTATTTGGGGATTTACGGTAGTTACCTTGTCCAACAAATTATCTTGTTACTTTTGTTGCATTTAAGATAGCTCTTATTTCCAGGTTGTGAACCGTTATCGAGGTAGCCTGGCATTGCTCATACTAATTCCTCACTGCGTGTCACACCACTACCGCCAGGGGGTGGTGTTGTGCAGTCTGGTTTATTAACCAGGCTAGGCTCGAGACTTTCAACAATGCAACACTACCTTTGGTTTGGTAAGTAGTGAAGTAGTTTAGTTTATTTTGACTCAAGTTGAGCGCTAGTAGGGGCTGAGAAATCCTAGTCTAGTCATTTAGCGACTGTCAGAGCGTCAGTGCAGTCAGCTGCACTCTGGATTAGAGCTACATTTAAGACCTATCTTTTCGTTTCTGTTGCCAGACATGCCACAAAGGAAAAAATATTCCATCTGAAGCATTTGCGCTGTTTCCTGAATGAATGAGACATGCATGCACAGACATTTCCCACTGACTCCCTGGTGTTACACGAAAATCGATGACCGTCTGACCGATCACCGATGCCTTGCAGTCTGTGCTAATCATTCTACAGTATTCAATAGGTTACCACTTTTGGTGTGACCATCCTCCTAGTATCGAATAAAAAGAACTTCCCCAGAGTCATCGCTGCCGTGGGCTAGAAATTAAGGTTTATGTTTTGCCATTACGACTGTTTAATGGATGGAATAACATCAGATTACTGTAAGAAAAGCACTCATTTGGAATTCTCCTTTATCACTATAATACTTTAACGCCTTTAAAACCTTTAAACCTTTAACACCTTTAAACCCTTAAAACCATTAAGACCTTTAAAAACTTTAAACTAATGCTTTAAAACCTTTATCACTACTAATACTTTTACTTTAACAACTTTAACACTTAGTGATCCCACACTGTTTCTTCAGTAACAGTACATCCTGGCTATCATCATCATCATCACCATCATCATTATTTACAAATGTGCAAAGCGTAATAACACTGATGCATTTTGGGAACATTTGCCATCTGGCAGAGCCACAGTCGTGGTGGCATGTGAGTGAATCCACAGGATAATACAGACAGTCCCTGTTCTATAGGTGCCTGGGATCATTCTGTGCCACGCCGTAAAATGTGATTTTGTGCATTCAAAATAATATTCTGAGCATACCGTACCAGAGTAGACATTCATTCTATACAAGGAGGCAGTTGTCATTTGTTCTGTAGCATGTGAATTTTCCTGGTGTTGGTAATGTACAAATCCAATTTATGGGAAGACAGTCAAGGGGATCACCATAACAGGCAAGAATAACTGTATACAGTATGTGAGTAGATTACAAATGCCTGTAGGCACAACCCCAACATACTGTATACTGCTTTCCAAATGAACATCTGCGCTGAAGCAGTTAAAGAAGCAATACCGTATGGGAGTCCTTTTCAAATTATATAACAGCATATAGCTTTACAGTAAATAATCAATGTAATTTAAATTAGAATAAACAAAGAGGTGAAATGAGTCATTCTTTTGAGTCAAGTACATTTTATTTATAAAGCCATTTATAAACAACCAAAGGTGCACAGCATGAACTTAAAAAAACAAACTTAGATTAAAATACAAAAATACAGAGCATACAAATCCAAACAGGAAACAAATAGCTGAGGTAAGTAAGAGTTCAAAAGCACATAAAAAGTGTCCAGGTGTGTTCTAAGTTAAAAAAAAAAAAAAAAGTCCAAGGAAGGTGCAGAGGGTGCAAATACCAAGTCATTATTTTGAGATACTACAGTCATTTCACAAAAGTTTGTCTTTATAATGACATAAAGCATTTCAGTGGATCATATGTGTACATGTCAGCATGGTCACTGCTCTAAACTGGAATTAATCACCAATTATACTACTGCTTCTCCCACCGACCTAAACTCTTCTTTCTCCTTCCACTATACAGTACTATAAAGTACCCTCTGAACACAGACTCCCTGCATCTACTGCAAACATGTCTTGTCAGTTTCAATTCATCATTATACATTCTGACTTGATCTCTTGTGCACTCAAACTGTAGCACATCGTTATTTATTCCCATACCACTGCAAAACCTGAGTTTTTTGTTTTGGACTGCTTTTTATGTTTCATACTCCGGAGGAAACCTTTGAAACTATGAAAGGAATGGTTGGCTGAACATCAGGACAGCAAGACATTTAAAGAAGACGACTTTTTTTTACTCTAGAAACATTCTCATTTTGTTAATATAAACTACTGCTTTGTGTTTGACAACTGAATTACATGATTGGCTGCCATACATGATCCTAATAGTGCTTCCCATGCAGTTCTCAGCCATTAGGATACCTCTGCTACAGCAAATTAGCTTTTTCACTGGACGATTTGGCAGGGGCATCATTTAGGGCATCAGGCGATGGCAATTGCCATTCCCTACTGTTCACATTTAGCCTCAAATTCAATTATTTGATGCATATTGTACCATTAATGTATTATTAAACACTTTCAATGTGGCATCCCTATTTTGGGAATGTCATTATAGGCAAACATTTTCAAACATTTTCTCTTTTCGCTTTCGCTACCAAACAAATAGTTTGGTGACGCGTTGAGAGCTTGAGATTTTATTTATTTTTGCCATTTTAGAAATGGGGCTTAAGTGGTAACTTATTTTTTGCGCCGCCTCCGCGTCCGGTGTGTGTTTCCCTTGAGACATCGGAGGTCCGTCCCCAGATTTAAATCACAAATTGAAGACCTGAAGGGACCCTAAACAACTACAGAACAAAACATGGTTTCACTTAGACCCATAGAGGGAGCCACAAGGCATCATCTTCTGGACCAGCCTGGCAGAGATATGCACTGAGGAATGCCGTTGTGGAAGGAAAAAAACTTCAGAAATGTAATTTTTCCCTTGAGAAAACAGATGTCTTTGTGCAAGAGGTGCAGAGTTGTCAAACAACAAATGCCATCTACTGCACCCCAGACAGACTGCCAAATGATGATGATGGAAAAAGTATCTTGGCAGGAAGTAACAAATACTTAATATGCCTGGCACTGGTCCTATGAGAAGCATTTCTCAGTGTCAGCCCAGTTCATGAGCCCATTTCATAATCGGCAAATATGATATAAATAATATGAACTGTAATATAGTTCATATTATCTTATCTCTCCATATTATGGAGAGACAAGAGAGAATTGACTGCTGCCTGACCCTCTGAGGAAGATGTCACAAAATTGCTTGCTCAGGGTGGGGTCTCTGCTCGGGTTAATAAAATGGAATTGAATCTGCACAGGGCTCGCTTTGGGTCAGACATGCGCCTAGGAGGTCTGTGCAGCAGTCTTTTGTAATATGTCTGTGCATACTTGTCTATGTGACCTACTATGTAATGGAAATTCCTGCTTAATTATTGATTTAATAATATCAACGTATTATTGATTGATACTTACAGAATTGTGGGTGTGCCAGTGCCATCTAAATGTGATGAAATATTCTAAAGGTTTCATTTACAGCGTAATATCATGTTAATAGTGCCGATCCCGAACTAGTTCAGGATAAATCGGCGCCGTTATTTGGCTGGGGTGCCGATCCCGAACTTGTTCGGGAAAGGTACTAAAGTTAAATAAACACCCAAAGGCCTTACCGAAGCTGTAGATGATACATACACACACATACATAAATATGGGAATTTATGGTAGGTCTTGTGTTCTCATGAGATAAACACCCTCATTGCTAAACTGATACTGACAATAAACCATTTTGACCTACTTCCTTAGAATCGATGTTACCAATTCATGTATTCTGCCCTCCTGTAAGCTACTGCAAAATGCCTCTTGCATTTCTCACTTGTCTTCCTCCTATTCCTATTTGTCACCCATGTCTTTTTCCTCCTTCCTGTTGAAATCGTCCAGCTCAGACAATTGCTGTGTGCTGGACTCTACTTTTCTCCATGTTGGCTGCTTTTCTCCTATGCACCTGTCATAGTAGGTGTACAAAGGTTCCAACAGTGAAAATCAAAATCAACCAGGTAATTAGGGGTGAATGTGAGTTCTTAGAAGTGCAACAGTCCTTTAGAGGTGCGCCAACGGTAAAGAGACCAAAAACATGAAAGAGTCACCACGCAGTCATAGCTGTAGGTGCCAATTTTATTCACGACAAGAGAACAAATATAAACTAACATTTTGGACAGTAAATGGTAAATGGTGCATTTATATAGCGCTTTTATCCAAAGCGCTTTACAGAGATTGTGCATTACATTCACCCATTCACGCACACATTCATACACCGGTGGCAGAGGAAACCATGCAAGGCACCAACCAGCTCACCGGGAGCAATGTGGGGTTCAGAGTCTTGCCCAAGGACCCTTCGACATTAACTCAGGGGGAGCCCGGATTCGAACTGGGAACCCTTCGGGAACCCTTCGTGCTCTAATAACGGTTTCTCTATCCCTGAGCTATGCCGCCCCATATAGTGATGCTACTTTCTTCGGCTCGACTCTGAATTGTTCTCCACTCCAAGGGTGGGGCAACTCTTAAATGTTTTAGGTGATTAGGTGTGGCAATCAAATGACGTATGACTTGAATCTCACCAAACTACCAGTATGTATGTTTTTTTACATTGTTTTAATAAATGAAGGGACAAACAACATAATGAATCAGATGCAATAAATCCCAGACAACCAATTAACAACATTAGTATTTCAAGTGAGTGAGTCATTCAACATCAGGAGCCTACAGTATGTGTTAGTGCCTGGTCTCTTTTCTTTATTCTGGGCTAGTTAATCAAGGCTACTGATCAGTCAAGGCCCCTGGAAAGTGGGAACATATAAGCCTGTGCAGTAAATGCATGGGCGGCAGAAACCCAACTCACTGCCATTACCACACTGAGATCCATTGCTAAAAAACACTTTGCCAGGAAAGCCATTGGGCCATATTTGTCCTCATCCTTTTTCCTCTGAAGTTTGATGAATTCATGCTCTTTCTCATGTCTGCTCAGAGGCAGACTTGCATGCAGACATGGCGGGCATCGTTTCAACTTGCAGCTGTTACCATGGTGGATGTCACCATGCTCATCTCCAAATTTGAGCATTGTTTCAGCATGCAGCTTGTAGTATCAGTGATGTCAGCATGCGTGATGTCAGACATTATGTAAATTAATAGTTAGATAGTTAGATAATGTATTATTATTTTGAGCGGTGCTATAACTGGCTTTGTGTGTATGTCCCTATATGCTTGTATGAGTGTCCGTATGAGCACAAGACTAACATCACAAGAGACAAACGTCATAGAAAGTACGCAGAGACCAACAACACCACAGTTAATATCACGGACAGAAGGGTCCATACAAGGAGATAAGCACGTGTGTCGTGTTTGATAGCATGAGAAGTTAGCTTCCTCAACTCAATTACACTCCAAGTTTACTTTCAACAGCGACACCTGCAGGCAATTCTTTTCAGAGCAACTTAGAATACAGAGAGAAAAAGACCACACCTGGGTGAAGTGAGCGGTGCTGGGGAAATCGTGCTCTTTCGAACGACCATCATTTCGACCGGAGGGTTAGCGACTCCACGGAGGTTAGGGTTAGGTGAGGGTTAGAGTCGGGTGTCGAAAAGATGACATGTAGTAACAGTGACACACTCCCAGCGGTGCTCAGTACCAAACATGACACACATTATATCTCCTTGTATGGGCCGTTCTGTCCGTGACATCAGCTGTGGTGACGTTGGTCTCTGTGTACCTTCTACGACGTTAGTCTCGTGCGACGTTAGTCTTTTGCTCATGAGGACACTCATACGGACAAAAGGACCTACACACAAAGCCAGACGTAGGAGCGGTTAGCACCGCTCAAGAACCTGCCATGGCTCACTGGAGTGGATTTTTCAGTTAACCTTATAATACTTTTTTGAAGTTCCATGATAAGACTTTGTTTTGTAAAAACAGCATGTCATGAGAGTTTTAAGTATGACCAGAGCCCTGTTAGTCAGCATGAGCTGCTTCCACCTCTCACAGCGAGGATGTAGGGTTGGATTTGAGAGGCATACAGTACCTGACCCATGAGTTTTTTCATCACAGTACCGTTACCTTCACAGACTGTGCCTGACAAAGGTTTTTTTCTTCTTTTATAATCTTTTATTGTTATTATCATCATTATTATTACATTCCTCTTTTTTTGCCCCCGCCACTACTGTTTGGCCTGGAGAAGGGGTCTCTTTTTCCTCTTTTTTATTTTTTATATTTTTAATTAATCACCTACATAATTCCAAGTCCAGTGAGATGTAGTGAATTATCACGTTATACAAAACCTTGAAAACCGTCCATAATGACTTCATTATGCTCATTTTAGTCAACCTCCTCAATGGTTGGTCCTTGGGAGCTCCCTTGTGCCTCGTCTCTGCAGCCACCTGCTGGCATTCCTCACTTTGCCACTCGATTTGCCATTCACTTTATGCATGCACATACCCGGTATGTTCATATAGTCTATATGAACTCATTTCATATCGCTCTCCTCAGAAAACACTACAGGTACATAGATTTTAGAAATGGAATATTGTTTTCATAACATTAGCATCGGTGCTTGGTAAACAGCTACTGCATAGTTACTTTTAACAGACTATGGGGGGAAAACCCCTGCCTTATTGTGCTGCCTTCACAGTCAGTATTTTATGTTTTTCTTTAGCACCCCCTCTGTGTTGGTTTATGTAATTGCATTATTGAATGTAAAGTCAGGCTGACCATGTGATGATGTCACCATTTATGATCAAAGCAGTTCTACAGGTGTGGGATTAGTTTGTTTGAGGCAGCTGGTCAGACTAACAGAACGTAGATCTGCTCATTTCTGCCAGTACCAAGCCCAGTGAAGGACATGTTTTGCCTGCTCTCTTCGTTTGACGTTTAGGTCTTTGAAAGCATCGTTGGTAAGAGCTAAAATGCTTTTGAGTTTATGTTTTATGCATGTTCTTACAATTAAGAGACATTTGTTTAATTTCATGTGTGGATTTAATACAGAGACTGTATTCTTTTTGGTAAAATGTTTGTACATTTCTTGAGCTTGTATAATGTTCTGATACACTGTATTATGCAACTTTATACTTACTGTAGCCTATGTTTATGGAACATTTGAAAGCTTTTCTGTAACATTTGTATTATTTTGTGATATTTACTCATTGTGATTATATGTATCTTTCTTTTTGTCAGTTTTACCCTACCCAGCTACTACATAAAAACCTGACCGGAACGTCGTTGTCTGTGTGGTGATTGGGGATGGTTTATCTGCCTGTTGATTCACGCAAGGCGTGTGATGGGGACAGGACACTTATTGTGTTTATCTGGCCCGGACGGCTAGGATAGCGTTCCGGGTACCTAGGCTGCTGTTACAGCGGGTTCGACGACCTTTGCTGCATGCCCCCAAAAATATCTTGGGGAAAAAAAAGAATTATCTACAAGTTAGTGTTTATCTTCCACTCTGCAGGGGAGAGGGGGTGGACTTAGTTGGTTTCGCAGACAGTTTGAGGATCAAATGGAGTTTAGGAGGTTTTGTCAGAAGCGCTTTTTAATACGTTTCACTGGTTCAATATATTTTAACCAACACACAGTAAAGGGTGTTCAATAGCATTGATTTATGAAGAGAAAAAAAGAAAGATGCTAGCTGGTTTCTGCCCGACAGCGACCAAATATGAATTGTATAATATGATTTCCTTAACTAAACTTGCACTTTTTGTTAAAAGCATAAAAAAAAACTAAACGTGTTGATAACATGAATAATATAATATTGTGTTAACTCTACTCCGTTAGATGTGCCATCTTATGGAGTTGACATCTAAAATATCCACTGTGACTAATAAAAAAAAATCTTTTAAGATATATTTTCCCAGCTTAATTGAATATATATTAAAAAAAAAGATGAATATGATTTTAAGGCAGATCGAATCAGTTCGTAATTTGAGGCATTTGTTTTGCAAGATAAGGTTGAAAACGCATGAAGTGCTCCTTTAAGTTTAACTGGAGCCCTGTTATGACCTGCTTCTACCTCTAACAATGGTTGGACTTTGAGAGGCATACAGTATACAATACCTGACCCATTGGATTCAGACTTTACATCACCTTGACCAGTCACAGTACATAATTAATTTTAAAATGTCTTTTATAATCTTTTTTCTTTTCTTTTTTTCGGGCCTCCCCTATACTGTTTGGCCTGGAGAAGGGTCTGTTGAAAGCTGTTTTCTTTTCTTCTTTTTATTAACTAATATAATGACTTTTTTTTTTACAACGTCCCAATTTAGTAGGAGACTAAAGGTGAGGAAAAAAAATAGTGAGATGCAAAACGTTCAACAAAACACAGATACATTAAGGGCTCATAAAAGTTAAAGAATGTACAAGTATTCATTCCATTTCTTTCTTCTTTTCTTTTAACAATAACTTCATTTTAGTCAACCTCCTCAATGGTTGGTCCTTGGGAGCTCCCTTGTGCCTCGTCTCTGCAGCCACTTGCTGGCATTCCTGAAGGCATTCCTCCTGCGTATGTCTTGCTGATAACGGGATCACACACTTTTTGTAGCTCTCTCAGCTGATGCTCGTACTCCTCTTTATCGGCTAACTGGTTGTTGTCCATCCAGGTGACGGCCTGATCACACTGTTCAACCACCTGTTTCCTCTCCTCTTCACTGATCTTGTCCTTCATGTCATCACCCTCCACGCTGCTCTTCATTCTGTAGGCGTACGATTCCAGCGAGTTCCTGGCATTGACTCTGTCCCTCTGAATGTCGTCTTCAGCTTTGTATTTGTCTGCGTCCTGCACCATCTTCTCGATATCTTCTTTGCTGAGCCGGCCTTTATCGTTGGTGATGGTTATCCTGTTCTCTTTTCCGCAGCCTTTATCCACTGCAGACACGTTCAAGATGCCGTTGGCATCGATGTCAAAGGTGACCTCAATCTGAGGAACCCCTCTGGGAGCGGGTGGGAGTCCTTTCAGATCAAACTTGCCCAAGAGATTGTTGTCCTTGGTCATGGCTCTCTCCCCTTCATACACCTGGATGAGGACCCCAGGCTGGTTGTCCTGATATGTGCTGAAGGTCTGAGTTTGTTTAGTGGGAATGGTAGTGTTCCGTTTAATGAGAGCTGTCATAACTCCTCCAGCTGTCTCAATGCCCAGGGACAGAGGTGCCACATCCAGCAGCAACAGGTCCTTAACGTTTTCAGATGTATCGCCTGACAGAATAGCGGCTTGTACCGCAGCTCCATAAGCCACGGCTTCATCCGGATTGATGCTCTTGTTCAGCTCCCTGCCGTTGAATAAATCCTGCAGGAGTTTCTGTATTTTGGGGATTCTGGTGGAGCCTCCAACCAGAACAATGTCATGAATTTTTCCTTTGTCCATTTTGGCATCTCTAAGGGCTTTTTCAACGGGCTCTAATGTGCCCCTGAAAAGGTCAGAGCACAGCTCCTCAAAGCGAGCTCTGGTGATGGAAGTGTAGAAGTCAATGCCCTCAGCAAGCGAGTCAATCTCAATGCTAGCCTGAGAGCTGGACGACAGAGTTCTCTTAGCCCTCTCACAAGCTGTGCGCAGCCTCCTCAAAGCCCTCTTGTTTTGGCTGATGTCCTTCTTGTGTTTCCTCTTGAACTCCTCCATAAAGTGGTTGACCACACGGTTGTCAAAGTCCTCTCCGCCCAGGTGAGTGTCCCCAGCTGTAGACTTGACTTCAAAGATGCCGTCCTCGATGGTCAGAATGGACACATCGAATGTGCCCCCGCCCAGGTCAAAGATTAGGACGTTGCGTTCTCCTGACTTGACTTTGTCAAGTCCATAGGCGATGGCAGCTGCAGTTGGCTCGTTGATTACTCTCAGTATATTCAGCCCTGCAATGGTTCCAGCATCCTTTGTAGCCTGCCTCTGTGAGTCGTTGAAGTATGCTGGGACTGTGACAACAGCATTGTTCACCTTGTGGCCCAGGTAAGCCTCTGCGATCTCTTTCATCTTCACCAGGACCATGGAGGAGATCTCCTCTGGGTTGAAGGATTTGTTCTCCCCCTTGTAGTCCACCTGGATTTTGGGCTTTCCTCCGTCACTCATCACCTTAAAGGGCCAGAGCTTCATGTCTGATTGGACCACTGCGTCATCAAACTTTCTGCCAATCAATCGTTTGGCATCAAACACGGTGTTGGTCGGGTTCATAGCCACCTGGTTCTTGGCTGCGTCTCCGACAAGTCTCTCTGTGTCGGTGAAAGCCACATAGCTGGGCGTGGTCCTGTTGCCCTGGTCGTTGGCAATGATTTCTACTTTGCCATGCTGGAAAACACCCACACAGGAGTAGGTGGTTCCCAGGTCAATGCCAATAGCCAAACCTTGTGTTGCAGACATTTCGGATAATCGTATTTCCAAAAATAATTGCTTAATGTAAAGTTTGAAATAAATGAAAACAACTAGAAACAATAGAATAGACTTTGACTTCTAGTTCTTATCTCTTCTTGTTCTGAAATACACCAAACAAACTGGAGTAGTACCCTTATCAATGAAATTGGAGGCCTTTCTGTGACATCAGTTATCTATGACATCAGTATTATGACCTCCGGACTCCATATTTGGGCAAAACAAATCCATATTTGGGTGAGTACTGTACTGTAGGTTCCCTAGTGCCGGGGGCTTGCAGGGAATGAGCGCCTCTCAATACAATTGATGCAGAAGACTGATTGTAAAAATATATCAAGATCACTCGCCATTGGACCACAATTTGATTCACCAAATTATTCATAGCTTATTAGGGGGCCTTTACACTCCTAGCCTTTGATATTACATTTATTTCAACCAGTAAGACTCCCTAATCGGGAGATAAACCCCCGTCAGGTCACAGTATACACAAAGAGGCCTGTAAGTGGCATTGGTTCCATCCACAAGTGTGTACGACAAACGGTTGATGAGTAAAGCCAAATAAAGTTTCGGCCAATCAGAGGAGGGGGCGGGGCAATTAAACCAATTAAGGTGAAGGACTGTTGGAGCAGCAGGAGTCGGTGGTCCCTGGGAATTCCCCGTGAGCAGCCCAGTTGGGGTGTTGATTTTGTCATTTTTGCACTATTTGGCGGTGGTGGCAGGGGGTCCCTGGGGGTCCTTGGAGGTCCGGGGGTCCTGAAGGTTGTGGTTTGGCAGGCAAGGAGTGTGTGTGGAAAATTTCACATAGGGGCAACGATGGCGCAGATATGAGTAGGGCAAAAGTGTGACAGACTGACGGACGGACAGACAGCCGGTGGAGGTTTTGATAGTAACTGCGACCTGACGGTCGCAACAACAAAAAAATGCTTGTATGTATGCCTACCAGCCTTCACAAGCAGTGCTTGACTTTTTAATTTGTCATAGACCTTGCAGAAATTAAATTTGATAGGCTCTGAGGCCAAAAAACACTGCTGAAAATCATACATATTTGCACTGCCTGATTTTTGGAGGATGGATGTGGACAGGGGCCCGTTTCAAGAGCTATTGATGAGGCCCCCCCGTGCCGCACCGAGGCCACAGTAGCCGCGCAACAATCGCACACAGAAGTTGACTTATAGTTAATGACTGGCTGCTATTTATATATATCACTACATAATGCTAGCATTGATCTAAATGGTGTTATATTAACAAGGTTATATGATTATTAAAAAGTGTTATACGTGTGTTGCAAGTTGAACAGGGCTTGCTGGCTAGCTCTTGGAGGCCCCCTGGTGGCTGAGGCCCGTTTCAATTTAAACTGGTGAAACATAGCTAAGGCCTCCCCTGGATATGGAACTGATGTAATTTTTTACCTGCACTGGGCTTCACGCATGTAATGGACATGTGACCAATTCCTATTTTCCCTCAATGATCAAATGCCTGTCAGTCAGACCATTCTCTCATCTGTGGCTGCTGTTCTAGAATAATACAGGTCTCATTCGCATGCAGATTGTTAATGGATCTCATCTAGCAGCTATAGCCTGGAGTCATTGTCATCTGGTTAACAACCATGACCCAGTCCACGTCACGAGTGGGTTGACACTGGAGAGGGAGAAGTGTGTAGGTTGCTCATTAAGGTCTTGTTTGTATGCCGAGTGTGTGAGAAACTGACCCTACCAAGACCCATCCAGGTAATCTACCCACAGTAGTTTACTAGGGGTGTAACGATATAGTAACTGTATCGAAATATCGTTTTTAACTTAAAAAAATCGAAGTATATCTAAATGAAAACAGCTAAAATCGAATCGTATAGTTTTATTTTGTATCGTATCGAATCGGCAGTGAAAGAATCGATTGTATCGATACTGCCTACTTGTGCATTATGTTTAGCATTTTTAAGAAGAAAAAATTAAAAGGAGGGGTTTAATTACTTTTCCTTTCCATATAGCTCCACTGGTCTATCGATAAATGTGTGTAATCTCAGGGTTCATGTCAAGGTGCAGGTTTATCAATATACAATGTCCATGTATTTGGCAGATAATCACTGTGTTTACTTATTTATATCCATAATAATACATGTTTCCCTTAAAAACCTGCACTATCCACACCTTTCACACAGATTTAATTTCTTTGCTAAATAGTTACTATATCGATTTTAAATAATTAAATCGAATCGTATCGTATCGCCATGAATGAACCATTATCGTCCATGTATCGTATCGTCAACCATGTATCGTGATATGTATCGAATCGCTATTAAAATGTATCGTTACACCCCTATAGTTTACCTAATCAGGGTGTAGCACACAGGTAATCATAATTTGATGTAATAAACAATTGTTTTTCTTGTCACATAGCAACCTGGTGTTAAATCAGATATAACAAGGTTTGCCATCTGTCCCATTAATTAGCCTAGGACTTGTCCAATGTCCATACTGAGATTAGGATCTTTTATGAGGCTGGCTTTTGTTCACATATTGTAAGTGAAGTGCCCTTTTTGACAACTAACAGTTATGTGTTAATCACTCACAACAGTTACCATTTCAGAATCATCTTGGTAATCATAGTCATTGTTCATTGTCTGTGCCTTTATGGACACCATCCTCTCCAAAGAACAGAATACAAATATTTGAGATACAGTATGGCCATTGATAGATATATGAGTACGGTACAATGGGTACTGTAGATCCAGCCAAGCATTTTCACTGATCAAAATAGCCTTTCTAGCCATGCTCAAATCACACCTCGGCTGTGTTCAACTGAAATATGACTCATTACTGTAAATGAGGACGATGCCCATTGAGAACGCATGCCCCTCAGGTTATACAATACCCATTGTACCCATTATCATACTGTAGTACTATTACAGTATTGCAGTACTCATTATCATAGTACTTGGAGGCGGTGATGTCAGTATTATGACATCCTATTGGGGGTCATCAGTCGTACAGTATGTTCCCTCGGTTTATGGTTGGATTGGGATGTGTGAGAAATCAGGCTCATACCATGCGAAGTGAGCAAGTGCCACTTCACATGGTATCAAACACGACACACGTGCATATCTCCTTGTATGGGCCGTTTTGTCCTTGACTTTAGTTATCTCCATACAGTTCCGTGCTCATACTGTACATACCGGTACACACAAAGCCAGACATAGCAACGGTTTGCACCGCTCAAAAAGAACCGTCGGTTCAGAGTTATAGGCTAACATGTGAAGTGGGCTGTTTAGGAGGCGAGTTGAAAAATGTAACCTCTATGGAAGTGTTGCCATTCAGACAATTAGAAGTCAATGTCTGAATGGCAGCATGTCGGAATGGAGAGTGGCCCCCTGAGTAAATTCCTTGACTTAGTGGGAATGTGCATGTAAAATCTCACAGCTATTGTGCGCTGTGTTCATGATTTGTGGCTTGTTGTGCAAAAATGCCTCATGGTGGCGCTATAACAGGCCGATTTAAAAAAGGTTGGGTGGAGATTTTTCCATAGCCTACTGGGAGTTGCATGCACTCCTGCCGATTGGGCCAGCGGTGCTTGTGACTTGTTCTGCAAAACGGGACCCTTCCACAAACTTTGAAAGCCAATCTGTCAATCGGAATGGAATATGAATATCAAACACGACACACATGCATATCTCCTTGTATGGGCCCTTCTGTCCGTGACGTCAGTTATATCAATACACAGAGTTCCGTGCTCATACAGACACTCATACGGATACATGTATAGAGACACATGGGCGCCTACAAATTCACGCCCACAATTGAAACAGCGGCCCCGCTTCGGGTAAGGGAGAACAGTGAACTGCAAGCCAGCCCATAGAAAGTCATTGCAATTCAACTGTTGTTAGCCTAATAATAAAATAATCCTACACAAACTGAAGACTATATTGATTTAAATAAAAATATGTTTTCAGATGTATGGCCTGACCCTGACAACATATCTTCTTGTTTGCTAAATACATGATGTGTGTCACGTTTAATTTGCCACTTGAATGGATTACCCATAATGTTAACAGAGAAGAGGGGAAACGGCAAACACAACACAGAACCTGTCGCTTTTCAGTGACATCACTGTCTTTACGGCTGTGCGTTTATGAGCGTCGACTTTGAAGATCCCGATCTTTTCAACTACAGAGTGGATTCTCCAGGTTAGTATTAATCCAAAAATAACCTGCAAGACTCCGTTTGGAAGAAGCGAGATGCGATAATTTTCCAAAAATAAACAGCCTAATTATACATGAGAGACAAGCGTGTCTGGGTATTGAAAACCTCAAGGGATGCGTCCATGACGTGTGTACCATGCGACTACCTAAATTTAGGATTTCCAATGCTAGCACCTTTGACTCACAGATGAAGTAAATTAAAGTGTATTGTAGGTAGTGTTAGTGTATCAAGATGACAGATATGCCACTTTAAAAAGTAGTGGCAAGTATATGATCTCCACATACCAGTATCCATTTTACGTATAAGAAATGCAAGTTAGAAATAAGATGGACAGGTTAAAACAGGTGTCTCATCAGAGCCATTGAGGAACATATCTTCTTTCAAACCAGGGGTGCAGTAGAAAGCTGGCCCACCCATCGATTTTATGATCATCTTCTTGCTTAATATGAATATGAATAAATGAACAGCACTTTACAACTGTCGCTCCGATGATGCATCTGTTACACTAGCAACAGTTGGCTACTGTGTGCAGCTTGGAACTCAATATGCATTGTATTAGCCTATTCATTATTGTTCATTACTGCCGCCTGCACCCGTTTTAACCCCCAAAAACCCTAATAATTTACAGAAATAAACCAAATAAACCAGAAATTTTGCACGCACACCGGGCCCACCCAGCCTATTTCTCTGTTCTGGCTGTGCCCCTGTTTCAAAGACCTCAGAGCAGAGCTAAGCCTACATGTCCTAAAAGTAAACTGACAGTGTCAGCATCAATGTTGACAACCATGGAGACTGGACTGACATTGACAAAAGGATTACATTTAAGGCCCTTAAGGGTGACAGTGATAGTATGTAGAAAGGGAAAATATGTCAAATTCTGCACCAATGGATTTACGTACATGACAAAGCCAAGGCTTAAGAGCTGTTAAGTGTCTGCAACATGGAGCTCTGGCTTTACTTGGATATGTATTAGAACTGGTTTCACATTATAACTTAATTATTGATTTAGTGCTTTGGTAAAATTTTAGTGATAGGGAATGTGCCATAATTCACAGATTGACGATATATAATGTTAGAACAGCTACCCAGTCCTTTAAGCTTGAGTTATACTTCGCCTTACACTGTCAATGAACAAACCGAGATGAGTCGGCAATCAGCATGACTGCTTTGTCAGAGTGCTCCTTGGTACAACAGCTACCATCTGTCTGTATCTCTTTTGTGCCCAAGTATGGAGATGTCTGTTTCTATCAGTCCTTATCCCTTTATGTCCATATGGAGATCCATGAAGTCATCAGTATATATAAGGAGATCTCTGTATCTGTCAGTCCTATTCCCTTTTATGTGAGCCTGTGAGCCTGTATATCTGCTATTTTTCACTGGTTAAAGCATTCAATAATTCTAGGCCTTAACCTCAATGCCAGTCATATGTGGGTTTTCCTTGGCAGGGCGAGGCTTCAAATCAAACTGTGACCTTCTGATTAGCAGATGGCCTCTCTACCCACTCAGCTCCATCCTCCCATTCAATATGAGGCCGGCACAACACAATGTGCAAAGCAATAATACAGATGATTCTGTCCGTCAAGTCCACTAAAGCCAATGATGGCACCTGTATGAATAGCCTACCTATTGTAATCTACCATTACTGCCAGCAGGAATCTAGCTAATCCTTCCACCACCGCTGCCATTACTGACCCTGAGCCGATTGAAGTGGAGTCAGAGAGGGACTCGTACTACTTTTTCAATTCAACCCATGGCCACCGTGTCATGCAGTTAACTGTGTGTGTGTGTGTGTGTGTGTGTGTGTGTGTGTGTGTGTGTGTGTGTGTGTGTGTGTGTGTGTGTGTGCGCGTGTGCGTGCGTGATCACAGGTGATGTCAGATACTCAGAGCAGAGATCTCCATATATGGGCATAAACAGGTGACATCACAGTGTTAATGAATGATCTCCATATATGGGCATAAAAGGGATTGTTTCCCAGATGATGCCCTGTTAGGAGAACCACACTATGATCTCCATACATGGGCATAAAAGGGATTGTATCCCAGATGATGTCCTTTTAGAGAGATCCCTGTGATGCCAGGGGGAACAAATCCCTTTTATGCCCATATATGGAGATATGGAGATCCCTGTGATGGCAGGGGAACAAATCCATTTTATGCCCATATATGGAGATCCCTAATGATGTCATCGATATACTGCACATCACTGGCCAGATGGCCAAGACATGGCTTATCGCCTTGAGGCGTCTTAATGATTTAATTTAGAAAGTGTTAAACTTTCTGCTGGTCAGGCCGGCACCGGATTATATCATAATCGCACCGGTGCGAAGTGAGTGGTGCTCACTTCGCATGTATCAAACACGACAAATGTGCATATCTCCTTGTATGGGCCATTCTGTCTGTGATGTCAATTATCTCCATACATGGAGTTCCGTGTTCATCAGGGCCGGACTGGGACCCAAAATCTGACCGGGAATCATATACACCCACCCAGGCCACATTTGCTCGCCAGGCCACATTTGCTCGAGGACGTGACGGTGTGCGCGAGCGAAGTTTGTTATTCCATATAGACTGACAGTCACACGACAGCACTCTTAAACTGAGTCACACAATAACACGTTTAAAATGACAGTCACAAAACAACACTATTAAAATGACAGTCACACAACAACACTCAAAACCACCATGACAAAAAACCCATTTAGACCTGAGCCTGAACCCAAAAAAGGTACGTTGCTATATAGTGATATGATGTGATGACATTGTAAATACTTTTTGTACCAAAACGTTTGCTAAATATCTGATCTAAGCTGATTTAAGTAAATCTATATTTTTATATTATATCTAAGTACCAAAAGCCAATGTTTTACAGTATTGTCCCACAGTCAGGTTACTAGAGTTCATTTTAAGGTTCATCCACTCACGCACAGTCCTGTCTCACACGCACGCCAGCATGCACCTAGAGCGTGATCAGCTCATGCTCACCTCATGTCACCAATGATATAGTAGTGCATGCTCTGTGACTCAGCCGCCTTGAAAAAGCTACATTTCTCTGTTATCTTCTGTGAATGATGTTTTGCACCTGTTTTGCACAAGTCAGCCTGTACGTGCAGATACCCGCACCCACGCACTTGCGGGGTCTCAGCCGCCTTGGAAAAGCTACATTTCTCTGTTATCTGTAAAGAGAAACCCAACGATTCCTGGCACAGCCCAGGGGCGGGGGAAGGAGGAGTGAAGATCACGTGGTGATGGGGCGGAGGCAGACAGCCTTGCCCCCCTGAGTGTGTGGCCCAATCATGCCTGCCCAGCTGAAGAAACATCCAATAGAGTCCAGCCCGGGACTCCTCCCACGAACCAATCAGAAAGTCTCACCTCCCCTGCTGAAGACCTGCGAAATACTATAAAGACTCTTGTTACTTTCATTTTGCGTCCGTCTCTACGAGAACACTACAGCTGGCTGTTGTGTGCTTTACTGAACGAACCTCTTGGTACCGGTACTTGGATTATTTTCTCTTTTGTCTCCTTACATAGATTTTACTTAGAACTTAGAATAGCCCATTTGTGCAAACGGTATTGATATAATAAAGTTAACTGCTATTATTTTAAATAGAAGTCTCCTGTTTTTAGTATTGATTTCACTGGCACATCCATACTCATTCTTGTTCTACGCATAACCTCACCTTCTGAAGTTTTAGTGCAACTTAGGCGGAGTAGAGAGGCTCGGGCCTCGAGCCTTGTTCTTCTCGTTTGGAGAGAGGTTCTTCCAAAACCTGGTGACCCCGACGTGATGAGTTTTGTGCCTTTTTAACAATTTTCGAGATTCAACATTTTCGGAAAAAACGCGTTGTTGCTTTCCCTGAGTGTTCCAGTTCCAACCAGTACAACAGGTGGCCACCTACAACATCTAACAAGGTAAGCACAAACCTCTTACGCTGAAATTGTGCACATTGGCATAGGTTCTAAATTTAGTTGTGCTGTTGTATGAACTGTCAAACATTCTAGTTCGATAGGAATATTACAGTAAAATCTGTGGGACAAACACTGCTTGGGAGCGTAGTATAACTGCATCCTACCGTGAATAGTGTGCGGTATAAATACAGGCATCTACAACACCGGGTCGCGCCTGGGTTGAATGAGTAAAAGGTAACGGGAGCACTAGTAGGGTAAGTCTCAAGTCCCGAACCTAGAGCACTAGTAGGGTAAGTCTCAAGTCCCGAACCTAGAGCACTAGTAGGGTAAGTCTCAAGTCCCGAACCTAGAGCACTAGTAGGGTAAGTCTCAAGTCCCGAACCTAGAGCACTAGTAGGGTAAGTCTCAAGTCCCGAACCTAGAGCACTAGTAGGGTAAGTCTCAAAGTCCCGAACCTAGCGTGAGGGGGGTAACTATAGTAAATCCTAGCCAAGAACGCAGTGTGAGGGGAGTGCATTTACTAAATCCTAGCCCAATAACACAACGGTGTATCCGCCGTATTGTAAATAATAACAGTGTCTCTGGAGTACAAGGGGGGCTGTTACGGTGTCTCCGCCGTGTTGTGAATGTTTAAACAGTGTCTCTGGAGGACAAGAGGGACTGTGAGAGATTGTTAGAGCGAATGGAATAAAGTGAATGATTGATGGTTTGAATGAGCTCGATGTACAACGGACTGTTTAAAAAATAGTTAACTTGTTTTGTATTACTGCTAAATAATTTTAGTAGATAGAATACATCCCAGCGCTCCTTCTGAGCCTCAAATTTTTGAATTAAAATCATTTTTACACATTTTAGAATAAAAACCAATTTTGACGGACTCGAAGAGTACAAAAATTAGAAAGACTCAAGGAGCTCCTGAGCATTAGACGGGTTAGATGAAAATCCTAAAATAGGTTTAAATCATTAGAATAACCTAACAAAAGTAAATAAAATACATCTTGAGATAAAATAACTAAGCGAAACACCTTTTAATGCAAATAGAACAATTTTTAAGTAAATAAATAACTGGATGGGATGTATTAAAACTATAAAAAGGTATCATCGGGTCTACACTTACGTAAGAGTACAATCTGCAGGAGCAAAAGACGGAGAAATCTGTCCAGATCAAACAACACTGCTCAAATAAAAGTTGAACACATCATTGTGATATTCATTGCATTTTGGAGTATTGCTGTCATTTTGGTACACTCTCTGTGTATTTAGTTTAAGTCAAGGTAAGTGACACAAACACACACCACTGATATATAGAGATCCTTTAGAGTCAGATATGAGCACAGAACCACCCCAGAAGTTCGAGGCCGCTTGGGCCTTCTTGGTGGAGAGGACAGCATCCCGCCTCTTTCCCCAGAATGCCTTCTCTAGGCAGTCCTTGTTAGCGGACGCCGCACACTACTTAGTGGAGTGGCAAAAGGACAAATCACTCCCACAAAATAATGAGCCAATAGTAGTAGACCCCAAAGGCATTCTCCAGCCAGAATATGTCACCAGAATCCATGCGTTAATCCACAAGCTGGAAAAGAAGTTCGAAGAAGCCACTCAAAAATCTACCACCCTATGGGGGGCAGATGCAAAAGCCAGAAAAATAGCTGGTTATCAAAGTAGGCTAGAGATTCTCAAAGAAATCATCAGAGTCCGATCCAGGCACCTCCAACTGGACACGTCGGGTAGGGCTCATTTCAAAAGCAGATATTCTGACGCAAAACAAATGGTGATTTCACCACAACCTGACTCTGACTTGTATCCAGACCCTGGCGAGTATGAGTCCACTTTAGAACCACCCAGGGCCCTAGCTAGTGCCCCTCCAGCACAACAAACACAGACACTGCCACCACCATATTCACCAGCAGGTCCCACTGGGCGACCAACAGAAAGACCACCCATACAAGCAGTACTTAATGGGGGAAGTGAAGACGATGGGGGTGTAGTAAAAGTTACAGGTTTCCTCAAACTCCAGCCCTGCGCTGAGAGCACCGAAATCATGGTCAGCAGTCTCCTAGTAAAGGATGACATAGAGAGAGAGATTGTTAAAGTCTCTGCACAAGGTACACCTGGTCACCTCACAGCTGACCAAGCAGATCCTTTGCGTGTGGTCTATCCCGACCTGGCATCTTTGACAAAAACACACACACCACCAGCATCCCTCATGGGAGAGGCTCTTGGGCATGAGTCTGACAATGGGGGAAAGGAGAGAAAGGGAAGAACTATGGTGAGGAAAAGAAGGGAAAAGCAAGTAGAAAGAGAGAGATCAGTAAGTACAGATAGAACATCCTCTAGTGAGGATGGGAGGAGTGAGAAAAGGTCAAGCAAAGAGAAGTCACAAGAGAAGAGCCCCAGCGCAAGGCCAAAGACGAGTGAGCGCGCTTTTAGTGAGCGTGCTCACTCCTCTGAAGGCTCGGAGAGGGACAAGATGGACAGAGCTAGAGCTCAGGGTAGGGGTAGACACCAAGCAGGAGACAATAGAGAGACAGGAGAGAGCGTGTCCAACAGCCAGATACTAGAACAGAAAAGAGAGTTGGCCGCAGAGAAAGAGCAGTTGTGGCAGTGGCACCAGGACCTGGCAGAAGCAGAGAGAAGAAAACAGGAACAGCAGTTAGCCTATCATGGTTATCAGGGATCCGAAGGGACCTACTTCCCTCAAAGTCAGCCTCATGAATATGGGCCACCTCCGCCACTTAGAAAGGACTTTCACGTAGGCGCACCTGCCACCCGCGGTCAACCTTCACCTTACCCTGGGCCCTATCTGGCCCCGCACCCGGGGCTGGATGCTGTCCCAGACCGGACCCAAGCCATGCACACGGTCACTCTCTCTTCTTCCACCACCACACCTGTTGACCAGAGAATTCCTGGAGCCACAGGGTACACACCTTCCTCCTACCCTAGGGCATGTCCAACGCGTGCCCCATGGGCCCCAGAACTGTCCACCGCCAACATTATCATAGAATGTTCCCACTGTGGGTTGCCCAACCCAGGTAGACGCCACACAGCAGAATGCAAGTCCAACCCAGCGAGCCACCAGATGGTGATGCATTGGCCTAACGGCACAACCACCATGCAGGCCCCAGTAGTACAGGCCCCAATCCTGTACAAACCCCAACCAGGTGGAGCAGCAGCTCTACCTGTGTATAACCCACTCTCATCAGGAGATCTGGATGGCATTCTCTCCAAACTCCCGAAGCCCGCGGACGTAGGATGGCGAAAATTCTACGATGATCTCAGACCCCACTTCAGTGGACGCACCATCGCCCTTGGTGATATCAGAAGTATAGTGGCTCTCTCCACTTCAGAATATGACCTTACTCAGATAGAGGTAGCCATAGGATCATCCAACGACGCCCACGACACTGAGTGGGTCATACACTCTGCACGCTTCAATCGTGAGGCAGCACGCAAATGGCCTTTTAAAATGCCGGAGGGGAGATTCCTCTCCTACTCCCCAGAGCAATCAGGCACTCAGTTCCTAGACAAATCATGCAGACAGTGGACTGACATCACAGGCACACACCCTAGCAGAGATCCAGCCTTGCAAATCCTGTTCAAAGGACAGGTGATGGATGTTCTACCTGAGGCAGTAAGAAATTCATTCAAAATGGTTGTGAATCCCATGAGCATGCCATTCGAACAATGGTCGGACACTGTATCACATCACATCAACGCACACAAAAGCACCACTGACATGTCCAAACAACAACACCAACAAATGACTAACGACCTGCTTAGAACACAACTCAAAATAGCGGAGACAACCCTCAAGGACTTGACCAAAGCAACAAAAGACAAGGCTACTGCAGCCAAAAACATGACTCAGACCGAGGCTAAACCAGTCACTCCCACTCCCATACTGCCCCTCATGCAGTATCAAATGTCCTGCCTCCCAGATGTAGACAGTCCCAATCCAAATGTCCTGACATACGCACCAGTCCCAATCAATGGCATGTACACCCCAGCCGCTTCCTACCCTAACACCCCATACAGAGGACAGCAACAAGGGGGAGGGTATAGGGGTAACAGGGGAGGGTACAATAGAGGGGGAGGATATAACAGGGGAGGAGGAACAGGATATGGGCCAGGAGTTAATGGGTTCCAGTGCTTCAACTGTGGGGCACCTGATCACTGGGCCAGATATTGTCCACACCCACAAAACCAACAGCAGCAGCAACAGGGATATGGGCAGAACCAAGGGGGAGGATACAGGGGTAACAGGGGAGGGGGATACAGAGGGGGAAGAGGTAACTTTGCACCAAGGGGACAGGCCCAGCAGCAGTTCCACCCACCCCCTAACGGCAACCACGACCGTGCTCCATCCCAGTACCCATATCCAGTCCCCAACACAGCCCCACAAGATCATCCAGCAGTTCAAGCTGTGATATCAGATTATCACACCCAAAATCAGGACTACAACCAGGAAGGCTACTAGGGCTGCCCAAGAGAAACCTTAGCTGCAGCAGAGGAACCAATGATCCCACTCATAATCAATGACAAGACATACATGTTCATGTGTGACACGGGAGCACGTTATTCTACACTTAACGAAGGCAAACCTCTCCTCTCAAGCAGCAGAATTAGTGTAATAGGATTCTCTGGGAAATTAGAAAGCCAACCATTTACTCAGCCACTACGCACTCAAATGGGTAGACAAGTGTTTAACCACAAATTCCTGTTCGCTCCAAAATGTCCAGTCAATCTGTTAGGAAGAGACATTCTCATCAAAATAAATCCTACCATACACTGCACGCAGTCAGGCATGTTAATGACCCTACCAGGCTCAGGTCTGATGTACAATATGTCAGGTTTTGATGACAAAGAAATCACTAGAGTAATGGCTCAAATAGGACAAGTACCCACTCTGTTTCACCATCTAGAACCCATTAAGGGGCAAGCTGACATCTTTTGGGGCCTGCTTCAGCCCAACCTTCACCCACTCAACTCACTCGTGCAGTTTCTCAGTGAATGGAAGACCACTATCCTTGACCTCAGACCTTATCATGACTTGAAAGACCCACCTCATGTCACTTTAAATTATACCAGGACCCAGACTGAAACTGACACTGCTTATCAGGAAGCATGGTCAGAGCATACTGAAGATAAGACTACGACCATTCAGGCCCTTTATGTATATGCAGGGGAAGAGGGAGTGGCAGTTTCTGTCCAGCTCTCAGATGACACCTCCAACCTGTATATGCTAGGGAGAACAGCTGTGCCTCACATCTCATTATTTCTGACCGCAGGACAAGAAGCAAGAGCTCTCGGGCCCATGTGTAAAAGGTTGGCAGCACTGCCTGAAAATGAATGGGAAAGGACCGAGCATTCCTAATATGTTGTGCATCCTCAATCTAGTGCTGTGAGGATAGGCCCAATTAACACCTCAGAAACAGTAAGATGGGAACATACTGTTATGACTAGGTTCCACGGTCGGGAACAAACTGACCATGAAGCAGCACCTCAGTTGCTGGACTCTTTGCCACCCACCCTGTGGCCTGACGACGACCAGGATGTGGGCCATTGCCATAACATCCCACCCCAGACTGTCTCCTTCACTAAAGATGCACCAGTCGTGAATAAAAGGCAGTACCCTATTAAAACAGAAGCTTATCCAGATATAGATGCCACCATTAGGAGCCACCAGTCTAAAGGTGTCATAGAGCCCTCCACCTCACCTTGGAACACAGCCATTATGGCTGTCAGGAAACCAGGTTCCTCAAACTATCGTATGGTTCAAGACTTTAGGGAAGTTAATGATCACTTGTCCACAGCAGACATAACAGTCCCAGACCCATCTGTCTTGCTCAACTGCCTTACACCAGCACACTGCTATTTCAGCTGCGTGGACTTGAAAAACGCTTTCTTTAGCATAGCTTTAGCTGAGGCATCTAGGGAATACTTTGCGTTCACTTTTCCACCAGGAAGTGATCAGAAATGGCAGTACACAGTTTTGCCCCAAGGGATGAAACTTAGTCCAGGGTTGTTTAACAAAGCACTGAAAAGTCAGCTCAACCGTCTCATTCCTCCCAAGGGTACTGTCATCCTCCAGTACGTAGACGACATCCTGGTGGCGTCAGAGAACGCCCAGGACTGTCTCCAGGCCACTAAGGACCTCCTCCTCCTGCTTGCAGAGGAAGGATACAAAGTGTCCAGGAAAAAACTCCAGATAGCAAGGGCTCAGGTTAACTTCCTAGGTAGGATCCTTAAAGAAGGCTCCCTCAACATCAGCCACTCCCACCAGTCTTCCATTCTAGAGCACAGGCTGCCCATGACCATAGCAGACCTCATGTCTTTCATTGGTCTGACCAGTTATAGCAGGTCCTTTATCCCCAATTATGAGACTAACATCTCTGCGCTGAGAGCAATTGTCAAGCAATATGGCTCCTTAAACGGTCACCTTAAGTTTGACTGGACCCGAGAGGCTAGAGCCCAATTTCACCAGATGAAAGTGTTCTGTAGGCAGGCAACCACCAGGGCTGTGCCGGACTACACCCAAGAGGCCAACAAACCTTTTATCTTAGATGTTTCTGAGAAAGACGGCATTTTTAATGCAGTCCTATATCAGAAACATAAGGGGGATGGAGGGGAACGTAGTGTCATAGCATACTATTCGAAAACTTTGCCACCTTATGAGAAAGCCCAACTCCCATGTGCCCGTTATGTTTTAGGCTTAAAACTAGCGGTGGAGAGTCTGTCACACATCATTATGTTCCATCCACTTGTTGTCAACACCAACCATAGCATCAGAGCCTTCCTTAGGAGCCAAACTTTTGCAGTCACCCTAGATCGAAGAGATAAAGTTACTGAATGCCTGACTGCACCACACATCTCGTACATCAGCGAGACTCCAAATATTGCCCACAAACTGCACGCACTTCCAACCACCCCAGAAGAGGTACACATATGTGAAGAAAGAGCAGCACAAGATGCCAAAGTTAGACAGGATCTGTCCACCATAGAGATTGAAGACGAGTTCGATGAGCCACTAGTAAAACACTTCTTTGTAGACGGCTCCTCGTGGAGAGATCCCACTAAGGGGATCAGAGCAGGTTACTCAGTGGTAGAGGGCAGAGTAAAGGGGGTGCCATTAGAGATGTGGGAACTAAAAGAGGCAGAAGAATTAGCCACAGGTACGCGATCAGCTCAGAAGGCAGAAATTATGGCCCTAATAAGAGCATGTGAACTAGCTAAGGATCAATCAGTTAACATCTATACTGACTCGGCCTATGCACACCAGGCTGTCCACTATAACCTAGCCAGCTGGATTAGAAACCAATGGATAAACTCCACAGGCAAATATGTGCTACACAAGGCCCTAATGGAAAGGTTAGCCTTAGCCCTTATGGAGCCAAAAAGAATAGCTGTACTAAAAGTTCAAGGCCATAGTCTAGCTAAAACATTCACTGCAAGGGGCAATGCCCAAGCTGACCAAGCAGCTAAAAAGGCCTGTGGCTATGTAGAACCCACTCTTGAAATGGTAACCAGACAAGTATCTGTCTCTCTAGTCCCACCTGACCCACCCACGTACAAACCAGAGTACAACCTAGCATGGCTTAAAAAGGACCAGGAGCAATGTAGCCCAGAAGAAAAAACTCAATGGTTAGCGAAGGGCTGCAAAAAGGACGACACAGGCGTGTGGCGTTCAAAAGAAGAAGGCATATGCTGCTCTCAGAATCTCATGCAACTCCTAATCATAGAAACTCATGGTCCTTCTCATCTCCATGCCAGAGCAGTCTTAGAACGTATCAAAATCAATTGGTACCATCCTGAACTTAATGCCTTGGTAAATCTCTACTGTAAAGCTTGTCCAACCTGTCTTAAAATGAATAGCCAAGGGGGACTCAGAATGCCCACAGGGGCTCGTCCCCTGCCTTCAGCTCCGTTTGAAACCATAACCATAGATTTCACAGACATGATAGATCAAGTAAATGGTTTTAGGTACCTTTTAGTTGCAGTCTGTGAATTCTCCAAATGGATAGATGCCATTCCCTGTAAGAAAGAAGATGCGAAGTCAGTGGTCAAATGGCTAATCAACCATCACCTCCCACTTCATGGTCCACCACGTTTTATCCGTAGTGACAACGGCAGCCATTTCAGCAACAAACACCTAGCTGAGGTAGAGTCTGCTATGGGACTACAACATAAGTTTGGAAGCGTCTATAGGCCAGAAAGTCAAGGTTCTTGTGAAAATGCCAACAAGCAGATTAAGGCTAAAATAAGCAAAATTATGGAAGACTCAGATCCCAAGAAAAAGCTAAACTGGATCCAGGCATTACCAATCGCCCTTTATGCCCTTAGGTGTAATACCAACAGCACTCTAACAATCTCCCCATACCGTATGGTACATGGGTATGAGATGCAGGGCCCAGCTAGTCTTAACCTGAACCATTCTTCCACTCCACCTGCCTACACAGACAGGCAGAGAACCACCTGGCACCGAGAGCTAACCTCTCTAATAAGTGAAATGCATGCCCATAGGTTGAGTCAGGACAAATCAGGAGATCCTAAAACTTTCAAGCCCAAGTACATCCCCATAGGCCAGATGGTCTATGTCAAAAGGTTCAAGAGAAAGTGGAACATGGTAAGATGGTCAGGTCCATTCAAGGTAACAGACGCAACAGAATTTGCAGTCAAGGTTGAAGGTCAACATGTTTGGTACCACAAGGTGCACGTTAAGGTAATGCCAGAAGGAGATAGCACTAGGAGTGTAGATCAGATTCAGGAAGATCTAACTCAGCTCAACCAAGAAGAGGAACAGGCAGCAAAAAGAAATAAGCAGTGCCCCTTGCCAGTAGATATGGAATGGGAGCAAGACCAAGGTTTTGAGGACAAACGTTAGACTTAGCGTCCTTTGTCCTTCTCCAGAGTACCATATTACTCTGAGTAGCTCCACAATGATAGTAAGTCCGTTAATTGTTGTAATGTCATGTACTGATGTCTGTTGTTCTATGTCTCCACAGAAATCATCTATTGATAACTACATGAACACCACCTCTGACACCAGAAAGGATAACTGAAAGATCTGGGCGTTTAGATAAGTATCTACACTTACACATAATTTAGAAATTGACTACGCCCAGATTTAAAAGAAAGATCTGAAAACATATAGTAAGTCAGAGAGTGATATTAGGATATATAGGAACACTATGCCCAGCCGTAGGAAGTATGCCATGCTCTTGACTGTACTTACACTCCTTAAAATATGGGTGTTTGTACACTTGCTAACTCCTGTCCAAAGTGCAAACCGCATATCCGGAGGTTATCAAGCATCAGATTATTATCATCATCACATGTTCTGTACTGAAGGGGTGGATTGTTTCACCCACGTGAGAGGGGATTGGTATACTTACTACGGCGCTGGTTACCATGTAGACGCATGCATAGGGAACTGTCAGAGAAATTGCCAGATTATTGCAAACTCAGCCGGCAGACTCCCAATTCGCCATGACGGAGACTGCAGAGCCCAAAGGGAACAATGGGGATCCTCTGAAGGTGACTCAACTGGGAGAGCTAACGGAAGGTTAACTCTGGCCACAGCTGGTCCTTACGTGATCGTAAAAATAAAAAACCCTCAACTCAGCGACACAGGTCAAATATGGTTAAGTGTGTCTCTGTCAGGACGAGACTCTTATGCCAAACTATTTATTGACGTTTCTCCCAAACCTAACGCCACAGCTAAACTTCCTGAACGCATCATTTATGAAGAAGAAATCAATGATGAGGAGGAGCTCGATGAATGGCTTACTAGAGACCTCAACTCTGAACTGCCAGACATCACCAAACATCGTGTCCACGGATACCTGGAGAGGTGCGAAGGTAATACTGCATGTGTTAAGGCAGCGATTGCCGCCCACCATGCAATGCAGGACGCTGACTGTTGGGTCTGTGTCCATCACCGTCCTGATCTTAGGGAAACCCCCATTTCTCTCACTGACCATGATAGCTCCACTGAAAACTGCACCTCTCCCCGTGACATGCTCCAGCTACTAGCAATGTCCCATTTAATAGACAGGAACATAACCATCACCAACTCCTCCCTAGATGGTACCCTGAAGTGTATTGAACCAGCCCAATCAATGACCCAACGTACTCACGTTCTACCTGTCAAACCCATCAAAGCCCCCGTATGTTTGTGTTCCCACGACACCTCCCCAGGCACTGTAGCGTTAGGTATATCTCTGTGCGAACGCAATATCCATCTTAATGACGGTTATTGCACCTCTGTGGCTCTAGATGGCACCCTGCTAAATGTCTCATGCCCATGGTTTAATGTATCCGTTTCTCACCTCAGCTATGCTGCTGTGTGGACTTGCGGCAGAGCCGCAAGACATTTTCTCCCACCCAAATGGAACGGCTGCTGCCACCCGGGTTATATTTTTACCAGTGTTATAATTTACCCTGTTGTTCCCCCAGAAGATGACAATGCCCACAATAGAGTTAAGAGAAGCCTAACACCCACCACTGCCTGGGCCACTCCAGACCAGACTCAGACTAACTTAGAATACATTAGGGCCAAGTTCCCAGGTTACACATTCAAGGACCCATGGACTGACTCAGACTCCCAAATGGCCTATGGCCTAGGTGCCACCACCTTTATCACCTCTGGTGTGACTGAAGAGTTCACCCTGAAAAAGATTAACACTCTAGCTGCCGAACTACTAATGTTACATGACTCCCTCTCTGACCTCCAGCTGGCAGGTCAGCTCCTAACCAACGAACAGTCCCAAATCAGGACAGTAGTCCTCAGAAATCGTGCTGCCCTGGACTGGATGACGGCTAAGGAAGGTGGTGTGTGCAAAATGCTAGGTGGAAAATGTTGTTTCTTAATCCCTAATAATCATGCTAACATTTCTTCCCTCATCTCTCATTCTCGTGATGCCATAGCTACCATCCCACAGCCCCAGATTCCAAACACTTGGTTTGACTTTAGCTTACTAGGGGGCTTTAGCAACTGGTTTGTCACCACCATTCTCCCAGTCCTGTTGATCGTAGGGCTCATCATTTTCGTAGCCATACCAATGTTGAAATGCATGATTAACAAAGCTGTCCGCACTGTTTACCCTTCTACTGACTTCCAGCTAGCCCAACTGACCGAAGGAGAGGTCCACCAACCTCTCCTGGATCTTGTTACGGACCAGGTCCGTCCACCTCCTGTTTACGAGGAGGCATTTGAGTGAGCTTTTGTTTTTTTACATACTGATGGTTTAATCCACCCACGCATAGACCAGCCTCCAGTCTACTTACACATTGAACCCGTTGTTTTCTATAAGAAATTGTTTTTCCCTGCTTGTGTGAATCCCTAGCATCCCCAAAGGACTAGGTGATATAGTTTTAGGTATTTTCTGCACTGATTTCTGTTTTACCCCGAAGGGGGTCTTGTGTCAATTCATGTTTTCTGATGTCATCTTATGGATGTTGTCTTACAACCAAAAAAGTAAAGTTGGACAGTCACACAGGAATGACAGGGGTATGTTGATCACAATTGTAACAGAAAAAGTTAGGGAATCTGATCAACAATACCCCACTATAGACTGACATGTCAGTGGCTAAAAACTGTGGTCTGTCCAACCAAGTGAAAACTCTGGATTCAGGGACCAAGTTGACCTTATGGTCAAAAGATAGAAACTGACAAGTATGAAATAGATGTCATCAGAAACATAGAATCCTGTGCCATTGTTTATGTGTTAGTAGCATCCCAAAGGGGGTGCCATTTATTGTTTCTAAGTTATTAAAAAAACAAGTGTTGATTCTGTTGACCCCCGCTCACCATATTTTTCAGAAACGTTACCCAGTTTAGGTGGACTTCTTAAAAGAAGTCCAAAGGGGGAGTTTAAACTTTTCTGAAAAATGTGCCAAGTATCACATCACCAGTTAGTGATCTGCCCTGGAGGCAGATCAAAGGGGGATTTGATGATATGATGTGATGACATTGTAAATACTTTTTGTACCAAAACGTTTGCTAAATATCTGATCTAAGCTGATTTAAGTAAATCTATATTTTTATATTATATCTAAGTACCAAAAGCCAATGTTTTACAGTATTGTCCCACAGTCAGGTTACTAGAGTTCATTTTAAGGTTCATCCACTCACGCACAGTCCTGTCTCACACGCACGCCAGCATGCACCTAGAGCGTGATCAGCTCATGCTCACCTCATGTCACCAATGATATAGTAGTGCATGCTCTGTGACTCAGCCGCCTTGAAAAAGCTACATTTCTCTGTTATCTTCTGTGAATGATGTTTTGCACCTGTTTTGCACAAGTCAGCCTGTACGTGCAGATACCCGCACCCACGCACTTGCGGGGTCTCAGCCGCCTTGGAAAAGCTACATTTCTCTGTTATCTGTAAAGAGAAACCCAACGATTCCTGGCACAGCCCAGGGGCGGGGGAAGGAGGAGTGAAGATCACGTGGTGATGGGGCGGAGGCAGACAGCCTTGCCCCCCTGAGTGTGTGGCCCAATCATGCCTGCCCAGCTGAAGAAACATCCAATAGAGTCCAGCCCGGGACTCCTCCCACGAACCAATCAGAAAGTCTCACCTCCCCTGCTGAAGACCTGCGAAATACTATAAAGACTCTTGTTACTTTCATTTTGCGTCCGTCTCTACGAGAACACTACAGCTGGCTGTTGTGTGCTTTACTGAACGAACCTCTTGGTACCGGTACTTGGATTATTTTCTCTTTTGTCTCCTTACATAGATTTTACTTAGAACTTAGAATAGCCCATTTGTGCAAACGGTATTGATATAATAAAGTTAACTGCTATTATTTTAAATAGAAGTCTCCTGTTTTTAGTATTGATTTCACTGGCACATCCATACTCATTCTTGTTCTACGCATAACCTCACCTTCTGAAGTTTTAGTGCAACTTAGGCGGAGTAGAGAGGCTCGGGCCTCGAGCCTTGTTCTTCTCGTTTGGAGAGAGGTTCTTCCAATAGCCTACTACTATACATAACAACAACAACCCCAAAAGGGGTTCCCGGATTGAAAGGTATATACACAAGACCTTAGATGCACAGGTCAATTTTCTTCTGTAGTCCCTCGGCAGGTTGATGGTTTAAGGGACATACTGTAAAAGAGCATACTTATTACCTAACATACATATATGCACAGACAAATGAGTAAAAACAATGCAAACGTTAACTAAACGCAGCATAAAAGCAGTCCAATATTCCAAGTAGTCCTATATGTAAGATCACACAGCACGAAACATAAGGCATAGCAGAGTTATGACAGTACTATGAAGCATGACAACACATCACAATGAACACTATCATAATAATAATAATAAAGACATTACAGCTTTCTCAGTGAAGTAAATAAACACCTTATGTTCTTGAGAGACATCTTGAGAGACATTTTGTTTCCTAATGTTGTGCTTTTTTCATTTACATTTTTAAATTATCTCTTTGAGCTGGTTTGCATTTCACTGTTCATAAAGCTGCTTGAAGCTCAGCCATGAAATAATTACCGTTATCATCCATACTGTGTACACAATTCTAATTCGTTCATTCATTGCAATAAATATTTTAATTGCATTTTTGAGATTGGTTAATTGACTATTGGGAAAGAAAGTTTTCTCTTTCTGAAGCCTGAATAAATAAGTCAACTTTTAGTGATTTTTCTTTCAATCAGAATAAGGGTTATTTGTAAATTCCTATATTTTGCCATAACTTTTTACCTACTTGTCGTAGCCACTTCTGAGTGGCCTCATTGGACTCTGTTTAGAGTCCTTGTTCTTCATTGGTGCCCCCCCAATCAGGGTGAGATCTTAAACATCAGGCTGAGGGTTTGAGCCACTCTGCTACAATCTCCGGGTCACAGCACCAATGTAACTCCCGGGATTCTAACTCGGGTCCCCTCATATGTGTGAGCATTTCTTTATCAGATTTAAAACAAACCTTGGCCTTGATTACCATGGCAACGATCAATGTTTTAATTGGGTCAGCCACCCTAAAGTTTTCAGTCTTTTCCCTTTGCAGGGTTTGAAAACAACATAACATACATAGAGACAATAGTAACTTCTTTCAATACCAGTTTAACTTTGTCGCTTTTGTGCTGTCTCGATAGATGTTTGAGCTCTACTGAGTGCTTTCTATATAGGAACGTATGTATCTCTCTGCTAGCACTGAGATCCAAAAGATCAGTACAATTACCTAGTGAAAGGAAATGTGTCTTCTCTACTCTAGCAAGTGGAATTTTTGCAAACAAGCATTTTATATCTTCTGTCATTCCTGCAGTCACCAGATGTGAGGCCTCCCCAGGGCTGCATATTTCAGTGGCCTATATGCATGTGTAATCAACTAACGACTCAATGTGCATATCATCTTTGGTTTCTGCCACACTGTTTTACTTTTAGAAGATTCTTGAGGCAGCATCTATGAACGCTGATGTTTATTGCAGCCAACATGATTGATTGTTCCTGAAACACCATACATAGAAGCATGCATGCTTAGAAAGTCTACGAATTATACCAAAAACAAAATGCCTGTAATCAGCACTGCCATTACTGAATACTTAGGCAATATACTGCTCTCCAAACCTCCCTAATTTGTCATCCATTATTGGGCAATCCTCATACCCCAAGTCAAATCACTAGACAGTTATTCATTACATGATCAATCTGGAAAGTGTAAGGATCTGACAGCATGTCTGTGTGGACCAGGTGGCGTACAGTTTATCAAAGCCTAGCAAGCTAGTGTCACTGCCAGAGAGCATCAGTGCTACAATGTGAGGAAATGTGAGAGAATACCCAGGGGGCAAAGGAAGGTGTGCTGCATTTGCCCCGACATAAAAGGTTGTCCACCAGAAATATTATCTATGACCCAGTAGGATCACAACCTATATGGACAACCCGGTCAATTTGTACGGCAAAGTTCCAATATGGCCGCCTCAATATTAGCCCCTATTAGTTTTAATGGGGGGTGAATAGGGAAAATTTTTAAACTGAGGGATATTTCCACGAAACTTCACAGGTTGATCAATGGTATACATATGAACATTTTTTGTATTGCAAGTTTCCATGAAATCCAATATGGCCGCCACAATATGGCCGCCATAATGTAAGGACCCAGAAAATAGGTTTTGCCTCTAACTTCTGAACCAGATGAGCTAGAAACGCAAACTTGGTGTCTATTTCATGGTGTCTGACCATGGGAGACTCAATGGAATAGCTAATTTTATTTTTGGGTGTGTCTGGACCTTTATTGTGCATATTTGCAAGATGGTGGACTCCCAAAATAGAGCTTTAACATAATTTCTACCATGATTGTTGACTGCTTTTGCAAATACAAGCAATATGAATCCATTTGCTAAGATTTATGGCACAGAAGGGACTTATACCTGTATTATTCTTGAGTTTGCATGTTGTCAAAATGGCTGTAAACGAGATATTATATTTCCTGTCCGATTCTACTGTATGTAGTTGTAGCAATGACTTCAGATAAAATCAGAGACCAAAACAATGTATCTTAGAAATTATTTTTTTATTTAAAAAATTAATAAAAAAGAGAGAGATTATCTCAATGAAATGAATGCAACTGCCTTTTTGGGTCTTTCACACATAGACATGCACATGCTTTCCAACAACTTCAGCTTCAGGGAAATTATAATGAACACATGATTAAAACAGGCTGCATTATAATGCAAATAATTGCTAGTCACTATCACTGTCATGTGTACCTATCCTGCTGCATCTTGTCTCCAGTCCTTGGCAACAACACCCCAAGTAGCATGCAATTCCTTTCTTCGCACATGAACAGTTTTTTCTGGCAGCCTTTGATACAGCTACATGATATTGCCTTGTCCATTGATATAGGCCAGGCTGGCTCTGTAGATGGACAGGGGACTGCCTTCCCATGGCGGCAGCATGATATAGGCATCTATATCATGCTGCCACCCACCTCCTAGACCTTCCAGAGCTGTGGGTGAGAACAGAGCAGGATGCATATCTTCCTATCCATCACATGGTCTCAGCCCTTGGACTCGCACAGTGTCGTGCCCTGCCCTTTATTCACAGCCTGAGTGGCAGAGATACCACCAGCTATCCCTTTTTCACTGGAAAGAAGGCATGGTTCAAGACCAGCATGGGTCTAGATCTCCCTGCACTTCTGGAGTTTGGTGAAAATTCCTCTTATTCCCTCTCAGAGGATGTCAAGAATCAGGCTAGAGACCTCACGATAGCTGTATATGCATCAAAAGCTGACCATTCGGAGGACTTTGACCTGGCAAAGCTGAGAGTGTACAAGTTCCTAAATAACCGATCAACCCTGTTGAAGCTGCTGCCACCTACAGAAAATGCCTTTGGCCTGCACCTGAAAAGAGCTGCTCTTGCAGCCATAATAGATAAAACTGCACACATCGCGAAGCCAGACATCCCTTGCTTCACTGAATATGGATGGTCTCTCAGTGATGGGAAGGCAGTCCCCTGTCCATCTACAGAGCCAGCCTGGCCTATATCAATGGACAAGGCAATATCATGTAGCTGTATCAAAGGCTGCCAGAAAAACTGTTCATGTGCCATCCATCCATCCATCCATCCATCCATCTTCAACCGCTTATCCGGAATCGGGTCGCGGGGGTAACGGTTCCAACTGAGACTTCCAGATTTCCTTATCCTGCGTAACTTCCTCCACTCCCTCTGGGAGTATACCGAGGCGTTCCCAGGCCAGTCTGGAGATATAATCCTTCCATCTGGTCTTAGGTCTGCCACGGGGTCTCCTCCCAGTGGGACGTGCATCGAGGACCTTCCTAGGAAGGCGCTCGGGGGGCATCCGTACTAGATGCCCGAACCACCTAAGCTGACTCCTTTCCAAGTGAAGGAGCAGCGGTTCTACTCCAAGTCTCTCTCGGGTGATTGAACTTCATGTGCGAAGAAGGGAATTGCATGCTACTTGGGGTGTCGTTGCCAAGGACTGGAGACAAGATGCAGCAGGATAGGTACACATGACAGTGATAGTGACTAGCAATTATTTGCATTATAATGCAGCCTGTTTTAATCATGTGTTCATTATAATTTCCCTGAAGCTGAAGTTGTTGAAAAGCATGTGCATGTCTATGTGTGAAAGACCCAAAAAGGCAGTTGCATTCATTTCATTGAGATAATCTCTCTCTTTTTTTATTAATTTTTTAAATAAAAAAATAATTTCTAAGATACATTGTTTTGGTCGCTGATTTTATCTGAAGTCATTGCTACAACTACATACAGTAGAATCGGACAGGAAATATAATATCTCGTTTACAGCCATTTTGACAACATGCAAACTCAAGAATAATACAGGTATAAGTCCCTTCTGTGCCATAAATCTTAGCAAATGGATTCATATTGCTTGTATTTGCAAAAGCAGTCAACAATCATGGTAGAAATTATGTTAAAGCTCTATTTTGGGAATCCACCATCTTGCAAATATGCACAATAAAGGTCCAGACACACCCAATAATAAAATTAGCTATTCCATTGAGTCTCCCATGGTCAGACACCATGAAATAGACACCAAGTTTGCGTTTCTAGCTCATCTGGTTCAGAAGTTAGAGGCAAAACCTATTTTCTGGGTCCTTACATTATGGCGGCCATATTGTGGCGGCCATATTGGATTTCATGGAAACTTGCAATACAAAAAATGTTCATATGTATACCATTGATCAACCTGTGAAGTTTCGTGGAAATATCCCTCAGTTTAAAATTTTTCCCTATTCACCCCCCATTAAAGCTAATAGGGGCTAATATTGAGGCGGCCATATTGGAACTTTGCCGTACAAATTGACCGGGTTGTCCATATAGGTTGTGATCCTACTGGGTCATAGATAATATTTCTGGTGGACAACCTTTTATGTCGGGGCAAATGCAGGTTTTCTAAAAAAAGGCTGGTTTGCCCCCTGGGTAGAAGGTGAAAATGAGTTAAAGAAGATGAATGTGAGGAGCGGAGTAGAGATGAAAAACATCGGACCTGCTGTGGCTAATGGAGTGTAATGCTCATGACTGAATCCACTGACATATTTGGCTGACTCTAAGGATCAAAAATGCACTGTATTCCCCAGTCAGAAGAACTTGCCACATGACTATACTATATAGCCTATAGTTTCTATTCAGGAGGTACAGTAGCCTAAGTCATTTCATTATTTTGTACATTTCTAAGTCAGTAAGTCTGCATGTAAAAATACAAAAAAATAAAAATAAATACATGGGAGATGCTGTGCTTTCTGCATTGTGGAAAGGTACTGCTTCATTCAAATAGACGTACATAGCAATGTGTGAAATGTAATTTTCCTATAAGGATCAATAACATGTTTATTAGAAGTGTCCACTGTCTACATTCTGAAATTTCTGAACATGTACACAAACACATGTCTTTAAACCAGGCAATGCCAGATACATAGTGTAGTAGGCTATAGCCTATCTATTAATTAATGGAGGATTTTTTCTTTTTTTTTCTTTTGCAATTACAATTTCTTTCTCTCATTGAGTGTTTATCTCTTGTATGCAAATGCTTAATCACTCTCGAAATGTTAAGTGCGAAGTTAATCACACTGGTATGAGGTCGATCCACAGCATGGACTTGTGATATTTACTTGACTTCTGGTGCACTCTATTGGCCGTAAAAAATATAGCACAGGTTATGGAAGGGGGGGAAAGGATTAATGACCGCATGACCATTGACATCTAATTTGGCAGAAGCACACAGCTGAACTCATATGATAGAGCTGTTGTTTACTGTGCTTAGTCATAGCCACGAGAGAAACGCGTTAACAGATGTGGCTATCAGTTAGGGTAATATAGTGAAGGTGCATTTTCTCCTGTTTTAGGCCCATTTTCTCTAACGTTTAATTAGTCTATTAAATCATAATAGAGCACACAGATGGATTCGTCCTCACATTCCTACCGCATGCAGGAGAGAGAGACTCTCACCAAGCAATTTAGAGCTGCTGCACAAGGTCATTAATCAAAAAGCATCATATGAAGTGTTAAAAAAAAGAAAATTACACAAAGAAAGATATAGAAAAAAGGATAGCTGAATATATTTCATATTTTTAATTAATTTAATTAATTAATATTATCGCCACATTATTCAAACATGTGTCTTCTTGAAGATTGCATTTGCTCACAATTTTCAGCACTTTGTATTATTACTTTTGTTCCATTTTGCAAAAACTCTCAAACATTACCCTCCGGTGCAAATATAGGTTAAGATTCATTTTACTTCCAGACAAACTGATTGATTGTTTGAATGACTTTTATTATAAGTCTGCATAGGAAAAGGTACAGTTTCATGACAGTACAGTTCACTGCATGGTCCAAGGTCAACTAAAAGGATAAACACCTCAAGAAAGCCTTTAGGCTTGTTTCAATTGGGGTCCTTTTTCAACTCCTATGGGGCTGTTAAGTCTGACATCATTGTGTAGGCAGAGGAGAACTTTTGGGGCCAAAAGGCCCCAGCACCCGTGAATCTTTTTACTATTTTTATTATTTACTAATTTGTCTTCTCTTTCTTGTTGACAGGAAAGTGGTAGAATTATACTTTAGTCGTTATTTTTGTCTCGAATCTGTTGAAATAGCAAGGGACACATATTGACAATAAATCTGCTTGGAGGTCTGACTACAAAATGATGTCACGGCTTAAAAGCCCCATAACATTGAATAACAAATGACACTAAACATAGGAAATGTAATATATATATTTTTTTTTTATTTTCTTCAGGTTGTAGACATAGGCCTATAGCGGACAAAGATTATTACTGGTTGATTTAAATCCTTATAACGTCATATTTAATGCAGCCAGACTGAATATTGCGTTCAGGAGAAGAGATAATAGATAATAGCTATACAACTGTGTCACATTACAGGATGTACAGTATCATGTAGCCTATGGTGTCAGGAATTTAATCTCAACAGAATAATGTGCTCTTCAAGTGACAGGTTATCTCTGTCCTAGGGACAGTGTTTCTGTCATCACAGGGCTTACAACTGAACCATATCTGTGTGCCATGGACGTATATCTACCTGGGGGGGTATTGTTACAGCCAAGCAATATTAAAGCTTGGTTGTACTGAATGTCAAGTGTCACACAAACCATGCATGACTGCTCAGGGCTTTCTGTTCCAAAGTCTGTGTGTTTAAAGAAGCTTTCCCTATCTTAACCGCTTGAACCATATACAGCGTCCCTATTCTGGAAATGTCATAATAGGCAAACATTCAGTAAAAGTGCAGTAGGCAAACATTCTGCCAAAATAACCGATTTGCTATCTCCACTGAAGTGATTTAGTGTAGAGGGAGGGAGCCTTGTGTAGACAATGACGGATTAAAGCACGGGAAAAGGGGACACATGCCAAGGGCCCTGGAGGTAAATGTAATTTTGAAAATGTAGTATGATTGTAAATTAATTGATTAAATCACATAACATACAGGAAGGAGTACGACATACCTGGGGGTAGGCAGATAACATCAATTTCTATACCACTATCAACATGCAGAAACGTGTGCTTAGCGGGTCGGCACACTGTAAACTGATTCATTGATTCACATACTGTAAGATCCATCAGACCTGATGGAATGAACATTCTAAAATGTGGAGCACACTCAACATTACAATGCTTCAGGACGGTATCTGCTTCCTGGCTGTCAGCAACTGACACAAAATGGCTAGGATAATAAATGAATGATGAATCTGAGTTGGAGCTTGTTGACTTGATAATTTATCTTCAAAGGCAGCCAGAAGAATGCCGGTGGTTAATGGGATATTTTCTATACCTGACCTACTGTAAGACTGTCCATCTGATGTGAAATTGTCACTGCAGCATTATTTGTTTGATTCCTAAATATAAAATCTAGAGAACAAATTATACTCAATTTATTTAGTTTGCCAAGTAGGCCTACATGATGTGCGTTTATGCCCCTCAAAGCAAATGTGTGTTTTTATTTTTATTTTTTTAAGAAATAGCGCGTACACACTTCGATGCCCCCATGAGGTGTTACAGTCAGCAGATTGGGTGTCCATGGCAAGTGCCCATGGGGCCGTGGTCATGTTAATCCATCCATGAGTATAAACCCCTGGGTGATTCCAGTCAATTAAGTACTCTATATAGGGTTTAAATGCAGCTTTTCTTATCTTAATCGAAGGAAACATTGCAAAACAGACAGCTCTGACGGTTGAAACTGTTCTGTCAACAGCTTTAACAGCCAGTTGTTCTTTTGGACTTTGTTTCGCAATGATAATCATTTTGAAGTGTGTCCTCTATCATCAACGTCAATCAATTTAAAAGAGAATTCACAGTATAATGTGACTTTTGTGGCCTTTGTGGACTGCAGCTGAGTGCATATTCCTTCTACATTAAAAGTGTTACTGATGTCATCAACACATATGTCTGTATATGTATTTGCAAAACAAACAAAACAGAAAAGTGGGTGGAGGGGTTTGAAGCAAAGGTAATGGGGGAAAAAAACAAAAAACAACTCTACATTTTAGTTTTGATCTCAAGTGGATAAGTGATGACAGTGGCTAAAGCTCTTGCCACAAAATGAAAGGAGAGTGTAAACCCAGCAACCACATCCAGAGAGGTTATTTACATGATGTCAGGACTAGTTGTCGTTGTCTTGCTGTGAAGGGATCTAAAAGACAGCAACCCAGACAGAAAGGGACAGTTAGTACGTATGTGCTGTATAGCTCATCAGAGGTGCAAGACTCTCTCTCTCTCTCTCTCTCTCTCTCTCTCTCTCTCTCTCTCTCTCTCTCTCTCTCTCTGTCTGTCTCTCTCTCTCTCTCTTCCTCCCTTCTCTTCTCTTTCTCCCTTCCATTCTTGATGCCTCTATCAGCCAAACTCTTTGGCTTCCAGTGAATGAGGAGGACCCAGTGGTGCTGTTTTATAGGGTAGTGTGTTACCATGGCATCAAATGCCAGCCACATGCTGGAGGCTGCCTTGGAGCAAATGGATGACATTATTGCTGGTAAGAGTTTCTGTTTCATTATCAAAACCTCAATGGAGCGCCCAGTTTGTAAATTGTTGGCCTCCATCAAAGCAGCAGTGCTCACAGGATTTGGGTCCGGAGAGCTTGGATTTATAGTAGACTGTCCAAGAATGCTGTTCAGGTGATTTAGCCTGTAACAGTCTGATTGATTACCTTGGATAACTGCCTTAGATCTATATCTAGAACCAACAGTACAGTTCAGTTTGTGTTTCTTTCTGTCCGACGAGAGACTGATTTAATTTGAATTGAATGACTGTGAAACAACAAGAGCAGGTTGACAGGGCACTTTGAACTTCTATGTTGTTTGTCACTTCCACTCGTGGCTTTCTACTTTTGCACTACCGTTGTTTTGTACTTTTGTACACTTTGTTTGCTGTTTTTCTCTCTAATTGTCTTGCTGCGTATGCTCTCCATTTCTCTACAGTGCCCCCCCCCCCCCTTGTTTTCTAGCAGAGGTGATACATTTGAGATAGTGCTGTTTGTTGCAACCACAGCAGTCATGCTGGGGTTTTAGTAAGGGGTCAGAAAACAAGGTTCTATTAATAGAGTTTACATTAGTTAGTCAACAGTCAGCACACTGCTTTCTAGGGACTAGACTAATATAAATAACATAACACAATGCCTGTGAACATAATGTTAAGTAGATAAGCCATAACAAAATAACAGCACACATTTGGATGCCTAGCAGAATGTCCACGTTGTTGTTGTTATTGTTGTTGTACAACCTTTGATGACTCTTCAATATGCATATTTGTACAAAAGCACTGTACAACCAACACACTTATAGTAAACTGAGCAATTTCAATTCTTAATTGTGGATTAGTTTATGGGCACAATAGCAGGTCATAGCCTAAAGTACATACATGCAAACAAAGTAGTGTTACAGTGAAATACTGCCCTCAAGAGGCTGTTTCAGGGGATAACTACATACACACAATATCAAGCAGATTACACTACACTAGGGGAATAACATGCAGTCCTCAAGATATTGGATGTCTGTTTAACCTGTTTTCTGACTTTTATGGCTCGCCTGCCTCAGGGTTGCTGAATGTATGAAGCATGGGAAACTTTGCAGTGTTGCTCTATTCTTCCAGGCACATAAACTACAGTGAGTTACTGTTGTTCGGCACTGATACAAAAACATAAAAATAAAATATCTCTTCCTTAATTCAGGCACCAAAGCAGCAGCTGAAGGATTCCTCTGTCCGCTGAGGGGAAGTCACCCAACCCCAGAGATCACCCCGTGGATTACCCCAAGCAGGCTCACCCTTCCCCTGCACCTTGACCCTGCCTTCAGGGTTCTGCAGCTGACCGAGGACCTCAGGGAAGCGCTGGAGGGTCAGGGTAATGTGTCCGAGCAGGAGTGTCTGAGGCAACAGGTCTCCAGTAACACTGCACAAGCCCTGCTGCTGTGGCTGGAAACCGGCAAGGTGAGTGCTGGTGGTGCACGCTGTTCTGCTTCATTGTGAGTGGATTGATTAGACACACTGACCAGGCCACCCATACAGAAGAATAAAGTGCATGGTTTATAGCAACAGCACAGACCTAATAACTCGCGAGCAGATGGTGTACTGTAAATCTCTGTGCAGTGGGCAAAATGTTCTAAGACATATAGCAGGGCTCTATAGGTACCATGATGATACACTATAGGTTGTATGCTGAGTCGCTGATCATAGGGGTGATAAACGAGTTGGTAGTCTTTTTGTTTACGGTCAAGTCTGTCTACAGGGCTTTTTCCCCCTGCACTCAGGAGCACGGAGTACGGGGTGGGATCTATGGCAAACGGCAGCAGTAATGAGTTCCAGAGCTCCTGTTAAGAGCACAAGTAGCAGTACCCCCTCTTTTCCTTTTCACATTCCGCCTTATTTCCTTTACCCTAAAACAGATCCCCCTGGAGCGCCACTCCGTCCACTTTCTTCAAAGGAAGAACTAAACAAAACAAAACAGCTCGTTTGTCCGAGAAACCCTCTTCGTCCTCTGATCTTCCCTTTCATCTCTTTGCTTTTATTTCAGAATTCATCCACTCTCTTATAGCTTCAGCTTTATACGTTGCTTCCTATTCGGGCTCCTCCACTGTTTTTCCTCCCCCTCTGCTCGCCTTCCTCTTGCTCTGGCCCCGTCCTGCTCTCTATACCACATCTGACAAGCATGTGGTGCAGAAAGTCCTCTCTCTTATGTGCCCCTTTAGAAAGCCCCCCCCCCCCCCACCCCCCCAAAAAAAAGCTACATGAGAGGTACTTCAGAGACAGAGAGGAAAAGGAGAGCGAGACAGAAACACGCAAACTCTTTTTTTAAGAGTTTTAAGAGGAGAAAGATAGAAGATAGACTGTAGAAATGGATGACAGATGACATGCAGCAAAAAATAGAAAAGTGACCAATTACGGGGACCAAAAAAGGGAGAGAGAGAGAGAGAGAGAGAGAGAATCAACGTGAGAAGGAGAAGAAAGGGAGAGAGTGAAGCCAGCTGGCATGGTTTGAGTTGTACGGCTCAACTCTAGTCTGATATTAAAGGCTGCCTCCTCTCAGCTTGCCCAGACTCCAAACCACACAGACCAAGGTCCTCTCTGCTCCCTCCCTCTCTCACTACTGAAAGAAGGAGAGACAGTGAAGGGAGACGAGTTGAATTCTGGAAGATTAAAAGTCTTCCTCCTTCAGAAGCATCACTCTGCCCAAGAGCTCCCACGGTGAAACTCGGTCGGTTTCTGTTTTCTCTCCGCGGTGCCTCATGCCACAGATACTGTCTTCTTGTATCTGAGGGGGGAAAAAAAGTGTTTATATATAGAGCTACAATGGGCCTACAACATGGAGTACGATATTGATTTCTATAAACACTTTTCCTGGCTTAGAAAGGTAAGAGGCTACCCACTTGCATGTCTCCAGTTGGTATCTGCATGCCACAACTGCACAATACAGGGTGGTGTTGTTGATGCCTTTTTGTCTGCTGTTGTGTTTACCTGTCGTCTGTCATCACAGTAGTTATGGGAGGAACACATGTTTTGTTTGTGAGGATGAGAGGTGTGTGTTGCACAACAATGCCGTTGCATCACACACAGACACACTCCTGCACCTAAACGTTGTTATTGAACTGTAAAGGTTATATTTTAAGGGATGTTGTTTACAGCAAGTCGAGGAGTTCAACAAATATTTGTGTTCACTTTGAAATAAAGTCACCAATACCATCCGTCTTTAATCTCTTATCTGGTTACATGTGGCAATTGTTTTCTTAGTTTAGACATCAAGAATGCTCTTATATACTGGAATGTCTTTCCTTGAAATTATTATCTTATGGTTTTTACTGAAAACTATAATAAACATTACTCTAATAGAGTTTCTAAATGTACCAAGAATGTTGTATTGAAGACAGATTTATAATGTTACAGATACAGTATGTAACATAGGTCATTGCTGTATTTCTTTTCCTATGACTGCAGGCAAAAAGCGACAACAACAAAGAAACAAACATGTACAGTACCTAGTACATTGGAGCCAGTTTTAATACGGCATGTGTGACTTAAAGCATTTTTGTGGTTAAGGCCCCAATTTACCTGCACATGTTGAAAAGTAAGATTCATGATAGGACAGGACCTCTTGGCAGGTCATAAGGTTACAGTATAAGAGATAGATACTGTAAATGGAGCTGCCTGTGAGCTGAGATCACTTCCTGCAACATGAAGTTACATAAGCATGGGATGCTATTGGTCTGATACAGGGGTTTTCAACTGGTGGTCTGTGGACCACTGGTGGTCCGTGAAGGTATAGCATGTGGTCCCTGACCAGACATTCAGTATTGTAAGAAAGCAAAAAAAAAAAAGGAAGAAAAAGAAATGAAAAGAAGAATATAGTTCTTCAAAAGTTTGAAGAAACGTGTTGGTTGGTAAAACTGTTTGGCATTTGTGCGATATGAGGGCAGTGGCAGTAAGACATGATCATTATCAGTGGTCATTTGAGGAGGCTTGTGCTTCAATTCGAGCTTAACTACACTCATTAAGACCCACATACTCTGTAAAGAGGGGTGGGTACATGTAGGACGTTTTGGATGATGTGGTCCCCAGGTTGATTCTTAGTCAGGATGGTGGTCCCTGGTTCAGGAAAATTGTGGACCAATCGGACAGGACAGATGACGTTCCATCTTGTTGCCATTAAGGAGACATTTTTAGCTTGGTCCTGGCTGCCTCCATCTGGATCTCATTCTTAGCCTGAGTTGAATCCACAAAGTGAGTGGTCTTATAGAATGGGCCTTTTGTATGCATATATTCATTTATCATCATGTGCACACTATCCTGAATCCCAAAGGCCGTTTTTTTTTAATGAATTAAAACACATGTTGATGTCGATTGACATTGATGCCCATGACTTTTAGGCATGCAGTGCATGCATCTATTTTCTATTTGTGTGGTGTTTAGTCCCAGTGTCATGAAGCATTTTACCTAATAGATGGCAGGGGGATCAGTTTTTAATTACTGTGAAGTACATTTATTCATATAGTGTAGTATATAAATTACAAGCAATGAATGATGCATTTTTGTAAGGGTTGACGTAGAGTGGCCTTGACTCTCTGTTAAAGGCTTAATGGCATTTTGAGTTCGGAGCAATTTGAGATGATCTGGTCACATACTTATTTTCCTTGGGCCTTGATGACTCTGAAATACATTTCACAGGAAGGCAGACCCAGGTTTTCACTTTTTCACAAAATAGTCAACACACAAATATATTGTGAATTTAAAGTGGGATTAGTCCCAGTAAACCTCTTACGAATTCCACATACACTGGTCGCTGGTACAATAGGTTATTTGATACTAATTGCGTGTGTGTGTGTGTGTGTGTGTGTGTGTGTGTGTGTGTGTGTGTGTGTGTGTGTGCGTGCGTGCGTGCGTGCGTGCGTGCGTGCGTGCGTGCGTGCGCGCGCGCGCGCGCACTGTATGCGCATATATGCATGCACACATACTACAGTATATGCATGCACGTGAGTGAATTCACGTGTGTGCCGAGCCTGTAACCTCATAGGTGAAAGCTGTTCAATGCAAATTTGACCCACTGGGCAACTGCTCTGCATCCACAATGTAAATGAACCTAACAGTAGCTATAACTGTTACACTCTACTGTAGGTACATGTGCATTCACCTGGGACCAGCGAGACCTACCAGGAGCGGTTATCACGATTAGAGGGAGACAAAGAGTCACTCGTTCTTCAGGTAAGATCACTTGCTCCTGTGGATGATAAAAAAATATATATATATATATATCGTCGTTGTCAGATGAAAACCTTGTATGTCCAAAACAGTTCGTTTTGCATTTATCATTTTAAAAATGATTTAAACTAGTGAAAACAGCCGATCTACAAGCACACAACGCCTCGCACCGCGAGGCGTTGTGTGCTTGTAGATCTGCTGTTTTCACTACTTTTGTGAGACGGCCTTGTATGATGAAGCAGGGCTTTGCTTTGCGAAAGAAAGAACATATTTGAAACTTGGAGACACAAGGTTTCTGCACGACACTGACGATATATATATTCTATTATTGATGTAAATGGAGATGACAATGGGGCTGTGAACTGTACACCTTTTTCTCTTGACCTGTTTTTGACTAAGATTTATGCAAGCTTTAAACAGGCTGTTGTAATGCAAATACCTCTTACCTAAAGAACGTATGGAGCCAGAACAGTCTCATAATTCACAAATGCGTACCTCCAGTTTTGTAATTTTTTAAATTTTGTGTTTCCACATTTTGAACTCACATGCCCAGATTTGAAACTCACAAGGTCAGATTCTTGTGTATTTTGTATCTGTGATTTGTATCTGTGTTTTGTATTTGTGTTTTGTATCTGTGATTTGTATTTGTGATTTGTATTTGTGTTTTGTATTTGTGATTTGTATCTGTGATTTGTATCTGTGATTTGTATTATTATTTGTTATTTGCATCTCTGATTTTCAAATCCACAAAATACAAATCCACAAAACACAAATCACAGATACAAATCACAGATACAAATCACAAATACAAAACACAGATACAAATCACAGATACAAATTACAAATACAAAACACAAATACAAATAACAAATACAAATCACAGATACAAAACACAAATACAAATCACAAATACAAAACACAGACACAAAACACAGACACAAAACACAGATACAAATCACAAATACAAAACACAAACACAAAACACAAATACAAATCACAAATACACATCATATAAATCCACAGATCATGCACGTCTGCTGTGAGGATTTTTTTTCCGCCACTAGGGGGAGCTGTTTTGCAGTGGATCTGTTTTACAGTGGATCTGTTTTGCAGTGACTTTATGAGACTCAGTCTGACGGTTGAGTGACAGGCCTCCCAGACCCAGTTGTTGCCATGTCTGCTTATTATAAGCGACTTTATTATTACCATTATTATTATTAATATTAATAGTAATTCTTCATCTCCAGAGGCGAGGGGCCGGCGGCCGACCGAGGGGCCTCTGGAGTCGGGGTCTGACCACCCGGGGACCCCCTGGAGCCCTGGGGACCCCCAGCGGACCCCCTGCTATCTAGTCCCATGTATTTAAAAAATGTTCGGCTCTACAATGGTTTCAATGGGAGGGCTGACATTTTTTTGGGGAAATCCGGGACTTAACCCGCACGGACACCCTCCAGGGGGCCCAGGGACCCCCGCAAAATTATAGCGCCGCCTAGCGGCGGCGCGCCGCCACTGCAGCACACATAAACTTCCATAACTCGGGCTAGGAGCGACCGTTCGAGACGGGACCGTTACCCACACGTCCGGCTCGGGTCCCCGGAGCCGGCCGTGCCACTGCGCCGCCTGGCGGCCGACGCCAAACAGGAAGTGCCTCTATATCTCATGAACCGTTTGTCGTACAGACGCGTGGGTGGCCTCATATTACTTGATTAGGAGTCCTTGACCTTAATTGGTGCAACAGGAAGTGCCCTTCGCCAAACAGGAAGTGCCTCTGTATCTCATGAACCGTTTGTCGTACAGACGCGTGGGTGGCCTCATATTACTTGATTAGGAGTCCTTGACCTTAATTGGTGCAACAGGAAGTGCCCTTCGCCAAACAGGAAGTGCCTCTGTATCTCATGAACCGTTTGTCGTACAGACGCGTGGGTGGCCTCATATTACTTGATTAGGAGTCCTTGACCTTAATTGGTGCAACAGTAATATGAGGCCACCCACGCGTCTGTACGACAAACGGTTCATGAGATATAGAGGCACTTCCTGTTTGGCGAAGGGCACTTCCTGTTGCACCAATTAAGGTCAAGGACTCCTAATCAATTCATATGACGCAACCCACGCGTCTGTACGGCAAACGGTTCATGAGATATAGAGGCACTTCCTGTTTGGCGAAGGGCACTTCCTGTTGCACCAATTAAGGTCAAGGACTCTTAATCAAGTCATATGATGCCACCCACGCGTCTGTACGACAAACGGTTCATGAGATATAGAGGCACTTCCTGTTTGGCGTCGGCCGCCAGGCGGCGCAGTGGCACGGCCGGCTCCGGGGACCCGAGCCGGACGTGTGGGTCCCAGTCCCGTCTCGAACGGTCGCTCCTAGCCCGAGTTATGGAAGTTTATGTGCGCTGCAGTGGCGGCGCGCCGCCGCTAGGCGGTGCTATAATTTTGCGGGGGTCCCTGGGCCCCCTGGAGGGTGTCCGTGCGGGTTAAGTCCCGGATTTCCCCAAAAAAATGTCGGCCCTCCCATTGAAACCATTGTAGAGCCGAACATTTTTTAAATACATGGGACTAGATAGCAGGGGGTCCGCTGGGGGTCCCCAGGGCTCCAGGGGGTCCCCGGGTGGTCAGACCCCGACTCCAGAGGCCCCTCGGTCGGCCGCCGGCCCCTCGCCTCTGGAGATGAAGAATTACTATTAATATTAATAATAATAATGGTAATAATAAAGTCGCTTATAATAAGCAGACATGGCAACAACTGGGTCTGGGAGGCCTGTCACTCAACCGTCAGACTGAGTCTCATAAAGTCACTGCAAAACAGATCCACTGTAAAACAGATCCACTGCAAAACAGCTCCCCCTAGTGGCGGGAAAAAAATCCTCACAGCAGACGTGCATGATCTGTGGATTTATATGATGTGTATTTGTGATTTGTATTTGTGTTTTGTGTTTGTGTTTTGTATTTGTGATTTGTATCTGTGTTTTGTGTCTGTGTTTTGTGTCTGTGTTTTGTATTTGTGATTTGTATTTGTGTTTTGTATCTGTGATTTGTATTTGTGATTTGTATTTGTGTTTTGTATTTGTAATTTGTATCTGTGATTTGTATCTGTGTTTTGTGTTTGTGTTTTGTATTTGTGATTGGTATCTGTGATTTGTATCTGTGATTTGTGTTTTGTGGATTTGTATTTTGTGGATTTGAATCACAGATAAAAATCAGAGATGCAAATAACAAATAATAATACAAATCACAGATACAAATCACAGATACAAATCACAAATACAAAACACAAATACAAATCACAAATACAAATCACAGATACAAAACACAAATACAAAACACAGATACAAATCACAGATACAAAATACACAAGAATCTGACCTTGTGAGTTTCAAATCTGGGCATGTGAGTTCAAAATGTGGAAACACAAAATTTCAAAAATTACAAAACTGGAGGTACGCATTTGTGAATTATGAGACTGTTCTGGCTCCATAAGAACGACTCTGCATCCATTCAGCTAAAGCTGAATTCTTTGCATCGGATATGAGGCGGCTCTAATAAAAGAGGACATATGACACCTCACTGGCCCCCCAGATGTCCCCACTGATTATAAACACTGCCCGTCTCACATAGCAGTTAGAGAGAAATAGTGTTTGTGCTTGTGTGTGTGCATGCACGTGTGTGTGTGTGTGAGTGCTTGTGTGTGTGTGCTTTGCAATGGATTTGGTTTTATTTGTCCATGCAGGTGAGTAAACAGTGATTAGGCTGCTTTTACACTGCTTCAGTACTAAACTGTTTGGTGTGTGTACATGTTTATCTATTTGTGTGTGTACACACGTGTGTGTGTGTGTGTGTGTGTGTGTGGGGTACATATGTGCAGCTCTCACAATTGCTTAACGAGAGCTTACCTTATACAGGTCCAGGCTGGTAGCCTACGCTACACAGTAGCACCTTGGTGTGTGTGTGAATGTGAGAGCAGGTGTTTTGTTTGCTTTCGGTGCCGGTCTCACCTACACACCAGCATTCCTACACTAAATCCCACCGAGTTGGCTGCTGGGGCCTTGCCTTTTTCATGCGATTGGCTGTAACGTGGCCTTATTAACTGTGGATTTACATCTAACCTGCGCACAGCACACTTGGCTTTTAGCATCCTAAGTACTGCACGTTCCCGCTTAAGGACAAAGGATCATTCATTACTCCTCTAAAGGGAAATGGTTGTTCTGTTTAATCTGGCAATGCGGAGGATATATCAGCAAAGGTGCGGGCGGCCAGCGGTGAAATGACTGGTAAAGAAAACAGCTCTTAATGATTTCAAGAGGGTTTGTTTGGGGTTGGTGCCAGTAAGCAGTGGGAACTGGGTATAAATGATAATGAAGATTAGGAGATATAAATAATGATTCTAGGTTTTTATATATCTGCATGCTACTACAGTAAATTACTTCTGCCTCATATTAACCCCCTCCCCCCAACACACACACACACACACACACACACACACACACACACACACACACACACACACACACACACACACACACACACACACACACACACACACACACACACACACACACTCTAGGTGGGTGTTCTGACGGACCAGGTGGAGGCTCAAGGGGTGAAGATTAGTGATCTGGAGAGTTGTCTGGAGGAACACCAGCTCAAACTCAACTCCACAGAGGAGATGCTACAGCAGGTACAGTATATGCCTTACAAACGTACAAAGTATCCGGACGAGTGCCTAACGCACTCAGGCAGTATCTGACGCATGTACGTAGCTCGAGAGAGGGCGAGATCATTTAGCGACCTACAACTGGGTTGCAACCTGGTCGGTAGTTCCAGTCGGTAGATTTAGCGACCCAGTCGGTAGATTTAGCAACCCAGTCGGTGATTTAGCAACCCAGTCGGTGATTTAGCGACCCAGTCGGTAGATTTAGTGACCCAGTCGGTAGATTTAGCGACCCAGTCGGTAGATTTAGCAACCCAGTCGGTGATTTAGCGACCCAGTCGGTAGATTTAGCAACCCAGTCGGTAGATTTAGCAACCCAGTCGGTGATTTAGCAACCCAGTCGGTAGATTTAGCAACCCAGTCGGTGATTTAGCAACCCAGTCGGTAGATTTAGCAACCCAGTCGGTGATTTAGCAACCCAGTCGGTAGATTTAGCGACCTGGTCGGTATTAGCGACCAGTCGGTAGATTTAGCAACCCAGTCGGTGATTTAGCAACCCAGTCGGTAGATTTAGCGACCCAGTCGGTAGATTTACTAACCCAGTCGGTAGATTTAGGGACCCAGTCAGTAGATTTAGCAACCCAGTCGGTAGATTTAGCGACCCAGTCGGTAGATTTAGCAACCCAGTCGGTGGATTTAGCGACCCAGTCGGTAGATTTAGCAACCCAGTCGGTAGATTTAGCGACCCAGTCGGTAGATTTAGCAACCCAGTCGGTGGATTTAGCGACCCAGTCGGTGAAAACTACCGACCAGGTTGCAACCCAGTTGTAGGTCGCTAAATGATCTCGCTCCTACTGCGTAGCTCAGAGAGGAAATATTGAGGTACACTGGCAGTGGTGGCAGTCCAGGGGATTTTTTTCCCCCTTTTTCTTTTACCAGTATTGTTGTTCTATTAAATAGAATGCTCACCAATCTTTTATGTACATTAATGGACCCTTGTATATCTTTAACTCTTGAGCGTGTAAGATTTCACACCCTGAAGACTTAAAATATTGTTAAACATCTGCATTAGCCTACTCAATTTACAAGAAGTCTACACAATTAGAGAATTATATTTATTTTATTTTCACTGCCTGGTATTTCTCCTATGGTACCACAGCAATACAGCATGGAATAGAGGGTATGCGCATGCATGAAGTGAATGGCAAATCGAGTGGCAAAGTGAGTGGCAAAGTGAGTTTAATGTTTTTTTTAACGTTGTTTAATGCAATCAGGTAGGAATTTTCTGTTTTGATGTATGAGCTGTCAAGGCCAGAAAGTAGTTTTTTGCCTCTCAGTAGGCGTTCCCGCATAACTTCCGGGTATGATGATGATGTCACGCGCATACCCTCTATGGAGGGGACAAAATCTTCTTCAAAACAAAATCTTATAAGTTGGGGCTCTGAGAGGCTAAATCTCATCAAATGGTGCTCCATGGCCCAAATGCCCAATAAATAATGAACCTTGATGTGAAAAAGGTTCAAACCACTGGTCTCAGGGAAAGCTCTGCTCATAGACTGCAGCTCAGGAGGAGTCCCGCTCCCCAGGAGGAGTCTAGCTCCTCAGGAGGACATTCCTCGCTGGGATTCCATCGTGACTGGCTTTATATCACTGTGACAACCGGCATATTTAGGATGCTGGGTTCCTTTCCAGGGCGGAGTCTCAGCGAGTGCACGCCAGGTCTGCTGTGGTCTGTCTGTCTTTCTGTCTGGGCAGGTGAGCCTGAGGGATCGCGTCCACGCCCATAACCTCTAACTACCCGGCTAGGGCCAGACAGACATGTGTGTGTGAGTGGGAGTGTGAGTGTGAGTGAGAGAGAGAGAGAGGGGGGGGGGGGGGGGTGGAGAGAGAGAGACTGAGGGAGGGAAGGAGGGAGGGAGAGTCAGACAGACAGAATGAGACAGACTCAGTACTGGAAGGATGAAAAGAGAGGAAGCTAAACAGAGGATACAAAAAAGGAACCAAGGAAGAGAGGGAGGGCAGTGAAAGGAGGAGAGAAGGGATGTGAGAAAGAGAGGAAACTGCAGGAGTTGAGGTGCACATCTTTCAGTTCCGTGTGGCAGAGTTCAGAGGGAAATGGACCCGTGACTACGAAACTTAACAGTAAAACCTGTTGCCTCCGGGAATGAAACAGACTCACTTTTCCTTGAAGAGGAGCAAACTGTCGTGGTAGGACGAACCAGATTAGACCACAAATACCTTTTCATCCTATCCTTGTCATATTTCCATTCCATAAAATACTGTATTTCAGCTGCTCTGAATATCCTTTTTCTGCCTGGACTGGCCTTAAAGAATAGAAAATCCTTTTAAACCATCTGAGTTCATGAGGACTAGTAAATGTGGAGTGTCTAATTCTACAGCATGTGCAGTTGCTGTGTTGAAGGGCAGTCAGGCTTTGGTTCCTGGAGACGTGGTCATTATGAGGCTTTTGGACCCACGCCGTAACTCTCTTCCTAGTGACAAAGCTCTAATATTTTCCATGTGCACCCTAGAAGAAGCCCAGAAACTTTCCTTTAAAAAACACTCCGAAACAACCGCAGTTTTAAATGGACGTATATGCAAGTGAACTGGTTTTTGACGCTACGGATGCCACGCGTTCCCGGATCTCAAGTGTTTTAGCACCTGCCAGACGTCAGGCAAATTAGTAATGCATGCAGTCCGTGCACAGTCTGGCTGGACTGTCTAAGGCTCTAAGCTGACAAGCTGAAGCGAAGAGGGGAAAATATCTGCTAACTGTACGTGGACCACTAGGGTCTCTTTGCAGCTGATCTGATAGACAGTAATACACATCCATAGGAAAATGCACCTGTGGAGGCTGCTGTCTACTGTTCTTCGTATGTGTGTTGAATGCAGGTTTTTGCTGCTTCTTCATTCATGTATTTTACTCAGTTTACTCTCTCTCTCTCTCTCTCTCTCTCTAGCGGTGAAATAGGCATTATAAATAGTGATCATGGGCTATATGTATATTTAGCCACTCAAACAGCTTCTGAAACCAGCGGGTTTGTCTGAGGGGGCTGTGTGTGTGTGTGTGTGTGTGTGTGTGTGTGCGTGCGTGTGCGCGCGTGTGTGCGTGTGTGTGTGTGTGTGTGTGCGCGTGTGTGTGTGTGTGTGTGTGTGTATGTGTGTTTTACATGAATATCTATTTGTGGTGTGTCACGTTGTTTGTATATACTGTTGACAACAGGAGTTCCTAAACAGAACGTCACTTGAGAGTCAGAAGCTGGGTCTGATGGGGGAGGTGTCCTACCTAAAACTGAAAGTGGCAGACATGGAGGAGAAGCAGGGCCATGGGGCAGAGCGGCAGCACAAAGCTGAGGTAAGGATCACCATAGAAAAGAATACAATGACATAATATTGAATAGTCTTTGTGAAAGTTTGCCGTACAGACAATTGATTGTGTTCTCCAGAGTTTAGAGCAAATACCTGGTGAATAATAGTCACAACAAAGGGTTTTGATTTAGAAGCGGTTGAAGTAGGCAAGGTTTATGAGGTTGTTTGAGTGGAGCACTCTCATCACCGAAAGAGCTGAAGTCTGAAGTGTTCTTATTTGGAAAAATGCATTGATGTTGCTTTGAAGAGTGAGAGGTTTGCAAGGGTGACTTTAACACGGCACTCTTTAATGTGAGAGGGTCGCCGTCACATGATTACACTGCTTCTTTGAAGACTTAATTTTTTAATGAAGGAATTTGTTCAGCCTTGACTCTGTGGGGTTGTTTTGCTTTGTTCAGCTGCTCTCTGATGGCTGTCTTCAATGAGCCATGCTTTTACCAGGAGGGATGAGAGTGCGTTGCGTTCTCATGTTGTGGTGAACCCAACCTGGGGTCCGCTGCTGAATTTATGACAGAATCCATAAACACACACGTGGAAGTGCGGAGAGAAACATTTACCATGCCCTCCACTACAGTCTTCCTGGACTATAGGAAACTAGTCTCCAAGGAGGTTTAGCTTAGTACTGTTTTGTTTTTTCGACCTGAGTCGTGTATTTGCTCAAGGCCAATGTGTCGAGTTACCATGCTTCCAGTGGGATACAGTGACCACATGAAGTGGGCAGAGCGAAAGACAGCACCGCCACTAGACAGGATACATGTAATGTATGTAGTTACAGTCAAAATATCGCTGGTCAAAGGGCCTTTGTGTCCTCAGGCCGGGCACTGGCAGTGCAGAGCTGGTGTGATGGATGACAGGCTAAATGTGAGATTGTGTAGGCCTCAGCCCAGGGCTTACAGTTTCACTCTCACTTCCTTCGTGATGGTCAAAGAATGACTGTGCCATTATATGAAAACTGGAGGTGAGATGTTCGGGAAGTGTTTTTAGGGGTTTGCAAGTGAAGGACCCCTACCTACAAATGGGAAACATTGATTCAATACAGAAACATTTGACTTTTCCAAGTGGAAACAGCTACCTTTGAATACCTTTCTGTTTGTCTCTTAAGGCTATATGCTTTGCTGACAAAATAGTGCTTTTTCTACCGGCAAAGAAATTGTTATCGAGTGACACGTCGCATGACACTTTGTCACCGATGGATGAATAAGGGTTTATCTCAAAGAATGTAGATGTAGCAATGGTGTGCTTTCTGCTTTCACCATGGGCACAAACTCTGCTTTCCCTATGACAGCTGCTTGGACTTAAAAAGAATGACAGAAATCTACTTTGAATATTATACTGGCATGCCACGTGTTGCTTCTAACGACACATTCTCTCTCTCTCTCTTTCTTTCTCTCTCTCTCTCTGACACACACACACACACACACACACACACACACACACACACACACACACACACACACACACACACACACACACACACACACACACACACACACACACACACACTAAAAGCTTCCTCACGTTGGTGCCACTAAGCCAGTATCAGTTAAATTTAGCAGTGGGGGCAGTCTGTATCATCTGTCATATCCGCTCATTCCAGGCCCTCTACTGGACACCATGTGAGACTTCCTCTGGTCACAGTCCATACATAACTCCACTGCTGTTTACACTCTTTCTATGGGGACACAAACACTGCTTGCCTCTAAAAGATGGCAGCTCTATTCTCCTCTGTGCTGTAGCTGCTTAGCGGTGCCAACTGCAATTACAGTATTGATATATTTACCATGTGTGAGTTCTTAGAATACCGCCTTGTTTCAAGTCGTGTCTATAAAAAACGTGTGGTTTGGTGAAGTGAAAATGGGGTTCAGGGCCATTCCAGTGAGTATTTACCCAGTCCAAATGATGTTTAGCTGGTCCATGGTGTACCGTATCTGCGCATAAGATCAGCCAGAGATCTGTGTTTCTCATACTGGCTCCACTTCACTTCTTGTGTATTCATAGTGCGAAATCTGTCCACTGTTGAATGATTTAAAATGTCCAGACAATATCCAGACATGAGCTCAGAGGTAAAGAATATATGAGGGGCCATCACTAACAATAATATACAGTTCCCTCTGGAGAGAAACACTCACAAACACTCACAGAAACGCTTGTATCCTTTCTCTTTTTAAACCTCTCGCTCTCTCACTTCCCTTTCTCCTTCACTGCATCTGTCAGAGTGTAGTGAATTTCATTAGCCAGCTCCAGGAGCAGATGTGTAGGTTTCAGGAGGAAATCAATAACAAGATCCAGGAGAAAAAGACCTTGGAGAACCAGGCTGACAGCAGCCTACACGAGGCCTGCTATCCTGGGTCCACGGAGGGCCCGAGTTCAAGCCTGGGGCTCGACTGTGACGGCACCCCAGAGGAGGTGTGCGACAGCAGGCTGGACGAGTCTCCGTGCGAGTCTGATGGGAGCCAGAGCCTGGAAGAGAGTAGCTCAGATGCAGAGGATCAGTGCCACTGTGGAGCAGAACGTGTAGGCCGGGCGTGTCTGCATGACCTCTGACTTGCAGCATGGTTTCCCCCTTGTTTTACCGCTTGTAATCCCAAGAGACACACTCACCATGTACTTACAAAGCCCCTTCACCCACAGAAATGGTCACTGTGACCACGTATCCTAACAAAAGCCCACAGAAACACAAACAAGGTTGTCTGAGAGAGAGAAAAAAATACTGTAAATGATCATTTTAATCAACAATGCTGTGGTTTGGTATCACGTCTTAGAAATGGTTGTCAGTGGTGTGATATGAATGTGCTTATTCAACTAACACAACTATTTGCAACGCACATTGCAGAACTGAATATATTTACCTGATGTTGCTGTGAGTGTCAACATTTCCTAACAGTGTGCATAAAATTGACCGAGATTTGACACACACACTTTATGCTTCCAGGGCTTATTCAAGGAGCTCAGAATTCTGAAGGACAAAGTGGAACACCTTGAGGATCAGAAGCTGCTGTACGAGAGGAAACTCAAGGCAACGAAGGTAAAATAAAATCTGGGTAGGCGACGGCGTAGTGTCTAGACTTTAAAGCACACACTCTAAATGCCCAGATTCCAAAGCAAACTGTCCAATCATGCACAATTTTCCTATGCACTGTCCAATCCCATGACCCTGCCAGTTTAGATGAGTCATTCTTGCTTCCACATACAGTTCACAAGAACACCTCTATTTTCGTAAGAAATCTGAGAATAATTTTCTCAATAGAAATAGATATAATGAACACCTTTCCGGTCATGGCTGTCCTCTGTAACCTGCTCTGTGTATCCCTTGGCATGGGCCCTTGGCATTTCCTCTTCGACTTTCTCTCTTTTTCTTCATTTCGCTCCTTCAACCTTTCCCCTCTTTAGCCTTCTGTTCATACCGTTTGTCTCTCTTAATTATGCTCTCATGCTTAATTTATACGCCATTGCATAACAGTGCACCGTAAATAGCACATGCGACGTGTTGCAAGCTTTTAGATTGTCTCTTTTGCAGCACGCCACACCGTTGCTAGCCGAAGTATAAATCAGGCTTAATCTTTCCTTTAGAGTCTGTTTTTCTCTTTGTCTTTTTTCCCCTAAATATATCTATTTCTGTCTCTCTCCATGTCTACCACAGTCCAGCTTTCTGGCCTGAGGTTGACTGTAGAGCAGATTGTGAAAGAGAAACGGCAGTGAGTGGGAGGCCCACTGTCAGAACCAACAGGTGCTAATGTTGTACAGTACCTGCCAACTATTCATTCAAACCCCTGGACATTTCATTTTAACAGCCACATCTCTCAATGTGCTCTCTTTCGATTCCATCTGCTTACAGCCAACCACATACCTGGGTCTGGTGCATGCCCTCTGGTTAACCCTCATTTACACCATGTTGAGTTTAATGGACACTGTAATGGATTTCTTAATGAAAGAAAACGCCAGAATTATGTATAAATCTCATTGCATGCAGGTACCCTCACATCTATTGTTTTTATAGCATTCGTATGAGCGTGCAAGTGTGTGCGTGCGTGCGTCCATTACTAGACATAATATTAAATAGGATATACTGTACCGTAGTATTATAACATGCCAAAAGTGTTTAATGAGAATTATAAACAGAGGTTGGAGTTAAGTGCAAAACAGCCATAGACAACACACTGGCATATAGATCAGCTTCAACTTAACTTTATTGCCATCTGTTTTTTTGCACTATTCTGTAGCTACTTATACATTTTAACCTCAGGCAGAGCTGGTCTAATAAATGGCCCTCTAAAATTCAGATAAGTTATAAATCCAAAGCTATGTTGTGGTTCTTTTATATATATATATGCCCTGTAAAGCATGCCTCTAATTGTGGAAAATAGAGAATTGAAAGTTCTTTCAACTAACGGCATGTGTTTTCGTCTCAATTACCCTGCGTGCAAGGCAAGCTTATGCAAGTGCTTTGTGAAAGAACATGGCAGTGTGTGAATGTGCCTAGGCTGTAATCCACAGAGTATTTCTATGTTTATAATCAGCATTTGGCCATGAACGTATGTTTGCGTATTGTATACTGTACACTGTATGCATGTAGTGTTTGATCGATGGTGGTAAATCCATGCCTCTGCTTTTGACATCCCCCTCTGGTCATTTATGTTTAATGCTGGTGGGGATACGTTTCATCCCTGCTTCTGGTCAGAATGAATTAAATGCATGCATTTCACATATGTTTGATTGCGACTATAAGTCGCAGTTAATGGAAACCGGCACATCTTGTCCACGTATCTCTGTCTGTGTGCCTGTCTGTATGTCACGCCTGACACTGTGGTTCCCCTGACACATCACTGTGACATCACAGGCTCAGAGCGTGGATAACGCCTGATACTGAGGTTCCCCTGACAAATCACTGTGACATCACAGGTGACATCACAGTCAGATACTCAGAGCAGGGATCTCCATATATGGGCATAAACAGGTGACATCACAGTGGTGTGGCTGGTTCAGACAGGGTTCTCCATGTATGGGCATAAAATATATTGTATGTTGTGAGGTCATGGGAACCACTCTAACAGAATCCCTTTTATGCCCATATATGGAGATTGCTGATGTAATCAATATTAAGGCCATATCTAACAGGACTTAATATGGGATTGTCCATACTGTGTATGGAGGAAGACAGCCCATATGTGTGGCTGGTTCAGACAGGGATCTCCATGTATGGGCATGAAAGGGATTGTATGTATGATGTGATAGACGTCATAGGATTTCCACTTAACAAATACGCCTCATGGCGACATGCGAAAAGGGCGAGGTCGCGCCATGCGACCTCGCCCTTTTCGCATGTCGCCATGAGGCGTCTTACTAGTAGTTATATACGTTTATAATTTAACGATCCTACTATAAATGTGAAAAATCTCTGTCTGTCTGTCCGTCCGTCCGTCCGTCCGTTCGTCCGTCCGTGCATGTGTACGTCTGTCTGTCTGTAGTTCACAAATCTCGATAACCGTCCCGACTCCCGACCCTTCTGCTTTTTCTTTTAGTTTCCATTTTACAAATCAAACAATATGTATGCATGCATGTGCATGTTTGTCTCAGTGATTTCCTAGCTTTTACAAGGTTTCACCCCGTTTCACCCACAGGCAGAGATCACCAGCCTCCAACAGCTCCTGCTCAGCAAGAACGCAGAGATAGAGAAACTCCACACCCAGTTGCAGGCCCGGCCCTCTCTCTCCACCGAGAGCTCAGACAGAGGTAAGCAACAACAGGCCCACGAGTCAAACTCCCTGCCTGTCCCCCCAAAGCTCTGTGTGAGTGTTGCTGCGTAGCCTGAAAGGTGACACACAGTGTATGACTCACAATTTGCATTCATTAACTTGTACTTGTGTTAATTTATCGGCGTCGTCGGGTGGAAACCTTGTATCTCCAAGTTTCAAATTTGCATGTTCTTTCGCAAAGTAAAGCCCTGCTTCATCATACAAGGCCATCGCACAAAAGTAGTGAAAACAGCAGATCTACAAGCACACAACGCCTCGCGGTGCGAGGCGTTGTGTGCTTGTAGATCGGCTGTTTTCACTAGTTTAAATCATTTTTAAAATGGCAAATGCAAAACGAACGGTTTTGGACATACACGTTTTTCACCCGACAACGACGTTATATTACTTGTAAGTTAACTATGAGAGTTAACCCTGAGAGTGTATTTAATGTAAACAAATGGACCCTTATGGGTTACATACTGTAGGTACAGAGTTAAATTAAAGCTGCAGTCTGTATGATGTATGTCCTACCTGGGATTCAAAGCTGGGTCTCCTGCGTGGGAGAGCACATTTCTACTGCTCTGCCCAGAAGGAATTTCCGCTTGGCCAGTGGAGATATTTGCTCTTATAGTCAGACAGTAGTACTTAATGTCAACCAGTAGGTGTCCTACCCAGCACCAGCATCTACATTTTGGAGCGGTGGTCACACCGTCTCCTATGCGTCACTGTGTGTGTATGTATGTTTGTAACTATGCAACTATCTATGTATGTAGCATGGCAATACCGCTGATGACCAGTGGCAGGCCTACCAATTGGCGCTGTTGAGCAGGCCAGGCACATACAGTACACACACACACACAGGGTATTGCTTAACACAATGAACTGCTCACATCCACCGCTCACTTCAAACTTGGTTTGATTTTTCAATGGAAGAGTAAGAAGACCACCTCCAAGCAATGCAGAGGTGCTTAACATACTCTACCATACAGATTACATTTATTCATTAAAATAAATAATGGATTGCAACTTTAACACAGAAGGATTTTACAGTATAGTAACAGAAATGTTGAGGAGTTGCCTCTTAATTGAGTCTTTCTGTGTCTACCTTGCCCCTCGCCCATAGAGATGTACAGGAGGAGGCTAAACACCAAATGTGAGCTGTAACTCATCTTAATGACTTGTTGGCTCCTTTGCGTTCTTTTCTGATCTTCCATCATTACTCTTTCACACCCCTTTCTGTTTCCATTTGGGTTCTTGACTACTCCAATGGGTAGCTTTTAAAATCCTTTGGCTTCTTAAATTAATTGGTGCCGTTTCACTTTGTACTCTTTACCTAACCTCTTTCATCATCCCTTATAATTCTTGATACCACATGAATCCCCCCAATTCAACTCATACGTAGATACACATGGGACACTGCAGTATGATACTTGTAGCAGCTATTTTACCCAGTCACATTTGAGCCTGCCAGTTTTTCTGTAACTACAGCATGTTGGCTTTTGACTGCAGAGAGAAACAAACATGTCAACATCACTGTTGCAACCCAGCCTAAGGGAAGCCATAATGTAACATGAGGGACTCGATCCTCTTCCCAGTTGCAAGTAATACCAGCCACAGAGTGTTTTCCAGGGTTTTATTAAAATCCTGTAGCTTCAGGGTGGGCTAGCAACCAAAACAAGAAACAAAAGAAAACTAAACATCGACAACCTAATCTTAACTAATCAAATCAATAGGAACCAAAAGGCAATCATTACTAAACACCTAATGTAAAAACAGGAGAAAAAAGGTTTAACATTAAGGCTACCCACCCCGCAATCAAACGTTACACAGAGTGACAGAGAAGCTGGTATTCTGGCTATGGAGAGATAGCCTTTTAAACTCTCCGCTATAAGGCTGGAACCAATCAGCACCCTGGAACAACTCGCTCAGTTTATCAGCCAAAACTGCAGCCCATCAAACACAGATAACAAAAGAGAAGAAAAGAAAAAAACACAAAATGAATGACATACTGTACAACATCAGGGTCGTATGTTGACAGACAGGCTATATTTGGTGCACAAATCAAATCCAAAAATGTGGTTTTGATGAGAATCTTGGCATTAAAAATGAATTATGTTGCCGTCCAACTAGATATATTTCCCCCCTCATTCACATAATTATCTCTGTGTTCCATGTGTATCTATCGGTACAAAACTATATTACTAAATCTGACATGACCAAATATACTGTAGCAGCTATTTTCATACAGACAGATGACCAGTATGGGCTTTCTCTTTATAGACCAAGAACTCCAGAGGCTTAGGACTGGTATGGAGTCACTTTTAGCAGCCAATGATGAGAAGGTAAGAGACCTCTAGAAGGCTGGCAAGGCAACTATCCTCTCCCTCAGTTCAACACAGCTGCATGTGGTTACATGTGTGTTGTCATCTGTTTACAGTGTAATTTTGCGTACATTAAGTATCTTGCCAGCCTGTACACAGTACTGTTATCATTATTGCTGTTTGGTAAGGTGGACGTTTCTGGGGCCCCACCCTCACAACATTTATAGCACAGAGGGGCTTTTGTGTTCTCGCAGCCTCATACAACGAAGGAGACTTGGATCTTTAAAGAGTCACAGACGTTGCCACACGCGCGCGCACACACACACACACACACACACACACACACACACACACACACACACACACACACACACACACACACACACACACACACACACACACACACACACACACACACACACACACACCAGGGCAAGCCATTTCAGGCAAAGCCGCACACTTATAGCCCTCCATCTGCCAAACCTAATTTTGGAGTTAGCTACATTAAGGGAAACATGGCAAAGCCAGGCATAGACACCACTTCAAAAAAAAAGAAAAACACACACGCTCCAGTGAACCCTTACCACATCTCCGATTTCCAGCTGGGCAAGAGTCAATCCCCTCCCTGTTCAATACTTTGATGTAAAGACCATATGGAGGAAGAGGGATGTTGATGTAATAAATTGGTCAGTAATAGAGTGGAGCAGATAGTCCATATGCATGTTTTCCTAACCTTAGATAAACATCATAATTGGATGTTTTGTTGCTCTGTGTCACATGCAGGACCGACGCATCGAGGAGCTCTCTCTGCTGCTGAGCCAAAGCAGACAGTTCAGAGAGCTTTCAGCCACAAGAACAGCAGGTAAAATGACTTCACGCTATTTTAACAGTTTCCTGTTTGGCTTAGCATAGCAACTGGACTGGTCAATATGAAAAAAAACTACAAGGCCTCCTTGAATAGAAAAGTGGTAACACAATGCTTTGACTTTGTGTGTTACTCTAGCTCCACCTGCTGTTCGTTCGTTGTCCAATGGCAGAACCCCATCAAGCAGTAGTGAAGAAGAAGAGCAGGGATTGGCGATGAAGAACACTGACTCTGCCAGTGCCAAGTCTGAGGATGTAAAGTCTGAGGTGGGTGAAGTTCCGGTTTGTTAATTATATGGTAATACTGTCTTTGGATGTGTTAGAGCAGTGGCTCTCAACACATTGATTCGCATGTATTCGCATGTATTTGGCTGCGGAACCCCATCTGAAAAGGGTTTGTGCCTGGGATCCCCAGAAGAGAACACGTGTGTAAAAAAAAAAAAGCTTGCTGTGAGCTTGTAGGTCAGCTATTTTTGAATAGGCAACATATGGATAGTTGTGATGCTATATTAACTAACTAATTTAGCTAGGGCTCCTCGTTCCAGGAAGTCCGTAGCAAAATGACTGATAGTTATCTATCTATAAATGCGAGAAGTCTCTGCGTGTGTGTTTGTAATCCGCGTATCTCGAGAACCGTTCGTCCCACCGGCTTCAGATTCGGCACGCACGCTCCCCGCCGCGGCACGGAGTGCAGTGCCGGGCCTCGACCCGACCCGACGCGCGGTTTTCCCTAACCGGCGCGAAACGTTCGGAATCTCCTTATGCGGGGCTGATTGTTGACATCAGGCTGTTCCGGAGGAAATCGGCGCAAAATCGGTCATTGTGACATCACTGCAGTGCCGGGCGCAAGCGCTGACTCATTGTGACATCACTGCAGTGCCGGGCCTTGCCTCGACCCGACAGATATCTCCGTATATGGGCATAAGACTGAGAACTCCATATTTGGGCATATGGGCAGATACAGAGATCTCCATACAGTATATGGGCATATATAGACAGATATCTCCGTATATAGGCATAAAAGGGACACAGACCCTAGACCCGACAGATATCTCCATATACTGAGAACTCCATATATGGGCATCTTGCCTCGACCCGACAGATATCTCCGTATATGGGCATAAGACTGAGAACTCCATATATGGGCATATGGGCAGATACAGAGATCTCCATACAGTATATGGGCATATATAGACAGATATCTCCGTATATAGGCATAAAAGGGACACAGACCCTAGACCCGACAGATATCTCCGTATACTGAGAACTCCATATATGGGCATCTTGCCTCGACCCGACAGATATCTCCGTATATGGGCATAAGACTGAGAACTGAAATCGGTGCAAGCGCTGACTCATTGTGAGATTTGTGACATCACCTCATAAAAGGCTCTGACATCACGTACGCCACATGAGTCAACAAAAAATCTCTGTGAGTGTGTATGTATGTATGTAATCCGCGTATCTCGAGAACCGTTCGTCCCACCGGCACGCGCGTTCTCCATATATGGGAATAAAATGAATGCCCGTATGCGGAGCTGATGTCTGACATCAGAGTTTTCCGCAACCGGTACTGTGTGTCCAGAGATCTTCATATATGGGCATAAGTGGACAAAGACAAACAGATGGTCAAAACGGGTCCTATGACAACAGGTATATTGGGGTTTGCATTAAAGGGTGGGGCATTCATGGGGTTTGCATTAAAGGGTGGGGCATTCATTCCCTATTTCAAATTCGGCACGCGCGTTCCCCACCGCAGCAGGTAGTGCAGTGCTCGGCCTCGACCCGACCCGATACACGATTTTCTATAACCAGCACGAAAGGTTCGGATTCTGATGTCTGACATCAGGATTTTCCGGAACTGACACTGTGTCTGCATAGATCTCCATATATGGGCATAAAATGGATGCAGACAGACAGATACAGATATCTCCATATATGGGCATAAATGGACACAGGCAAACAGATGGTCAAAGATCTCCATATATGGGCATAAAGTGGACGCAGACAGACAGATACAGATATCTCCATATATGGGCATAAATGGACACAGGCAAACAGATGGTCAAAACGGGTCCTATGACAACAGGTATAATGGGGTTTTCATTAAGTTTGTCTCCTCCTCCATCTGTTTGGCTGTGTCCCTTTATTCCTATTATGGAGATCTCTGTATCTGTCTGTGCCTCCGACTGTGTTGCAGACACAGTGCCGGTTCCCCCTTTAATGCAAACCCCATTATACCTATTGTCATAGGACCCGTTTTGACCATCTGTTTGAAGCGACAGAGATCTCATATATGGGCATAAAATGGACGCAGATAAACAGATATCTCCATATATGGCATATATGGGCATACAATGGACGCAGAATCACAAAGTTCTCCATATACGGGCATAAAAGGGACACAGACAGACAGATACAGAGATCTCCATATATGGGCATAAAATGGACGCAGATAGACAGATATCTCCATATATGAGCATATAATGGACTCAGAACTATAACTGCAGTGATCTCTATATGGACATAAAATGGACGCCGACAGACAGACAGATACAGATATCTCCATATATGGGCATAAATGGACACAGGCAGACAGATGGTCAAAACAGGTCCTATGAAAACAGGTATAATGGGGTTTGCATTAAAGGGCGGGGCATTCATTCCCTATTTACATTGTTCCGAGTTGGCCAGGTCGCCGACTAGACGCTTCTAGTTAACCAAATGGACCATTATCTGTAACTCAGAGTTTCACGGGTTGGTTCCATTGGTACACACTCAAGAGTTATGGAAGTCAATGGGCTAATACATACCTAACTGGGGGTCCTTTGAATTAGAAACGTTTCAGAATCACTGTGTTAGAAACATGCATTTTGACAACTATGTTAATCGTGTGCCTCTCATCTATTCCAGGTGTCCACAAGTAGCTCTTCCTCGTGTCATACAAGTACATCTCTTTCATTTACCCAGAAGGACACTGACTGCAGGTATTGTATTACCTTACAGAGGACCGAATCTGCCTGTAGTGCTATCGTCACCAAACGATTAACACTGATCCTGTGGTTTTATCTCCTCAGGACAGAACCACAGGTTGATTCAAGTAGTATGAATGACCTACCAAATGGATCTGCACCAAAGGTGATTGTTTTTGAACAGCCAGAAAATAGGAAAACGTTTCATTTTACCCCTCCTAATAGCTCATCAGAGGTGCAAGACTCACTCTCTCAATCTCTCTCTCTCTCTCTCTCTCTCTCTCTCTCTCTCTCTCTCTCTCTCTCTCTCTCTCTCTCTCTCTCTTCCTTCCTTCTCTTCTCTTTCTCCCTTCCATTCTTGATGCCTCTATCAGCCAAACTCTTTGGCTTCCAGTGAATGAGGACCCACTGGTGCTGTTTTATAGGGTAGTTTGCAACCCCAATTAAAAATTTAAATAATAATATTTTATGGTAATTTATGTTACATTTTCAATTGTAAACTAGTATACATTTCTTTTAGTTTAGTAATCTGTGACAGACTCATATTTTCTTTCTTTTTTTCCCCTTCAATTTATCTTTTTGTTACATTTTCAATTGTAAACTAGTATACATTTCTTTTAGTTTAGTAATCTGTGACAGACTCTACTATTATATTGAGTTGATAGCCATCGTCTGTGTTGTTTTTCCAGAGTAGTCAGGCTGATGCCAGAAGCCAGACTCTGCCTGTGGGCTCCTCTCTGGAGCAACCCAACGGAGACAGAGAGAGCACCAGTGATAGCCAGAGTCACAGCAGGTCTCCTGATGAGAGTGAAGATGGAGACTCTATTCAAAGTAAACCTGGAGATGAACTCAAGCTATCTGGTAAACACACTCAAATGATCACACTGCTTAACCCCCAGGGTGGCTTTTACTCTGAGAGTCTAACACTTTTACACTTTTAACATTCTCTGTTGTGTAGTTTGGGTCTGGGGTTCCAGGCCAGGGGTTCCCAGCAAAATTAGGAACAGTTTAATTTTTCAAAAATAGTGAAAATAGCAGAGCTATAAGCTCACAACGCATCACTATGTGACATATTGTGAGCTTGTGGATCTGCTAGTTTTGAAATGTTTTTCTAATGATAGGAGGCTAAATAGGGATGCCAAGTTGACGTGGTAAGGATGCTAGGTTGAAATGATTAAATTCATTATCATTTCACCAGCTGGAAGGTAATCCGATGACAAATGGTCTATATATGCATATATGCAGTTGTATCTAACAACTACAGTAAGATATTCAACAAGCAACAAAGCTTTTCAAGTGAGGTCAGCAACCTAATACTTGTCAATGTGGGGGTCCTTTGACATGATTTCTTTTGAGAAACACGTGTGTAGTACAAACATCACTGCTATAGGCTTACTTTGGCCTACCTCATTCTGTGGTTATCCATATGAGAGCCACATGTTTAGCAAACCGCTCCCTTTTGACCAAAGGACCAGTAGCCCTTTTGATCACAGCTAATACTGGAGGCCACTGCCTGCCTTCACAGAGCAGAGGGTTATGTGTGGATATTCCTGTTTTACACACAGAACACACCCTCTCCCTTCTTCTGATTGACCACACTCACCCCAGCCCAGCTCCACCCTGTCCCATCCTCATTGACCACTTTGAACTTGAGCCTCTCCCTTTTCCCTTTCTAATGGGTTGTGCTGCAGAGCGGAGCCTGTGCCACAGTGTGCCAGTAAGATGCAGCTGTGAGGCCTTCTGGTTCACAGGCCTTAAAGTATAACTGGTTGAATTCAGATGTACCGCATGCATGTTTGCGATTATGCAGTAATTCTTCCCATGCTGTGAAAAGGTGGACCCCAGCAGTGCTGGATGCAGTATTAGGGGGGTAAAAAAGTATTTTCCCTTTTTGCTTATTGGCTGTCTGATTACTATGATGAATTTAGAACTTTTGTTTGATTTTAATTTAAAATTAATAATGAAATTATGCCAGTGTTTTTCCATAAGTGAATGTAAAATCTCAAGCATTTTTTGATACGACTTTTGTATCTCTCATAGGGAAGACAGAGAAAGTTGAGGACAACACTTCAAATGATCATTCCCCTGTATCGTCTGGTACAAGTCCGCCATCGGGCCACCGGGCTGTGGGTTCACCAGAGTACATGAAGAATAATAGGAGCATCAAGAAGCTCTGGGGAAAGTTAGTGGATATATGTTTGTCTGTGACTTTGTTGACAGCGAAGCAAACATATTTCACATGCTTGGTGCGTTGAAGTCTGGGCACCTCTGAGAAATGTATTTCTAAACTTCTTCAGACTTCGAAGAACCCAGTCAGGGGGGCTCCAAGGCATTGACCCAGACCCCGGCCAGTTCAGGAGAGGGGGACTGCGTGCCACAGCAGGTCCCAGACTGACACGGACCCCTGAGTCTGGTAGCTCTGTACGGTAAGGGCTGGTGCATTGTGCCTGACCATAAGTATTACTGACCCCTGGTGGTTCAGAATTGTAATGTACTACTGATGGAAAAACAACAGTGTCTTAAATGGTATTAAAAGGAAACTTTGTATATAAGCACAAGGAGATGGAGTCGTTCTCCCATGTCCACCTAAGGGCCACATTGGAATTAAGTCTTTATTTAGTTTTATTGTATTATGTCTGAAATATTCCTGTTTTTGATGTGTACAGCTCTTTTGAGTATTAGTTTAACTTGGGTCAGTTAATCTATGTCTCCTTTCCTGTTAGTGATATGAACACTCCATTTAGCCACTGGACCAAGGAGCAAGTGTGTGGCTGGCTAGAGGACTATGGGCTGGGCCAGTATGTTAGCCTCAGCAGACAGTGGGTTGACAATGGACAGACACTATTGTCTGCCACACCCCAGGACTTTGAGAAGGTCAGAAAATAAAAATGGGATAAATAGGCTTAAATAACTCAAATGACCCCATTCTTTACTGGTATGTGTTCAGCTGCCAAACTTCATTTTTACCACATAACATCAGTGGTGGAAAGTAACTAAGTACATTTACTTAAGTACTGTACTAAAGTAAAACTAGTAAAACTTTAAGGTATTTGTACTTTACTTGAGTATTTCCAATTTCCAATACTTTTACTTCTACTACACTACTGTACATCTCAGATCCAAATATTGTAATTTTACTCCACTACATGTATATGAAAACTTAGTAGATTTTGATTATTATTACAAAACATATGTTATCCACTTCAACCATATACATTTTGGCCATTTGAAAATAGCCGATCTACAAGCTCACAATGCGTCGCGATGTGACGGATTGTGAGCTTGTAGATCTGCTATTTTCAATACGTTTTTTTTTATATACGTTTGAAAACTTGTCTTGAAATGGGACATTCTGCATAATGAGCACTTTTACTTTTGGTACTTTAAGTACATTTTGATGCCAATACTTTTGTACTTTTGGTACTTTAAGTACATTTTGATGCCAATACTTTTGTACTTTTACTCAAGTACATTTATCATTTTAGTTGTTAGGGTGCCCTCACACCAAAATACCTATGAGAGTGGAATCCGCGTTCCGCCAATGCATTTCAATGATAAGGGAGCGTTTTTTGCAGAAATCTTCTGCTGGCATGAAACCTCTTCACTCTCATTGAAATGCATTGGCGGAACGCGGATTCCACTCTCATAGGTATTTTGGTGTGAGGGCACCCTAACAGAGTATTTCTATGCTGGGGTATTGATACGTTTACTTAATTAAAACATTTGAGTACTTCTTCCACCACTACGTAACATAAAGCATTTTCTCTCTTTAGGAAATGGGAATGAAGCACCCACTGCACAGGAAGAAGCTGCAGTTGGCTCTGAAGGCATTCACCACTAAAGTTACAGAGAAGTCCTCTGAACTGGACCACATATGGGTCACCCGTGAGTATCATTCTATCAAATGTGGCCCTTTGCTCACCATGCATACGTGCTAGCACTGTAAGTGAGCATATGATGTCCATCCTCTCCAGGCTGGCTGGATGACATTGGTTTGCCTCAGTATAAGGACCAGTTCCATGAGGGCAGGGTGGATGGTCGGATGATACAGTACCTGACTGTGGTAGGATTTAACACACAAATAAATATGCACCAAGTGTATCAGTGTTCATTTTTACAGCTAATTTAGATTTAGTCTAATCTTTTGGACAGAAATGCTTATTAATTTCCAAATGAACTGGAATTGATGGCTGTTATGTCAAAGCCCAGAAGAACCTCTATTAGCTTGAACTTAAAAGGAAATAGCAAACACACAAGAGCCAAATACATATACACAGTGGTGTGTTCTAGACTTTTTTTTTAGGGCATACTATAATCTATGATCCGTGGCTATTCCTGTGGCCAGCGCATAATGCCTATCAACATAATAATAGCCCATGCACACATTATAATAGCCCCATTTAGAACCTCACCCTCCGCTAATAGCGGAGGGTGAGGTTCTAAATGTGTCTAAGATTATAAGAGAGCTACACCCACAAATCTGACTAGGGTAAGCCTTGAAATAAATGGAGAGATTAAATAGAAATCTAAATGTTGTATTCAGTTTGTCGGAGGAGGAGGATGGATCACACACAGTGGCAAGAGTTGTCTTTTCTTTATTATTGCATTTGCAGATGAGAAACAAACGTTTCGGCTGTAAGCCTTCTTCAATCGGCTTACAGCCGAAACGTTTGTTTCTCATCTGCAAATGCAATAATAAAGAAAAGACAACTCTTGCCACTGTGTGCGATCCATCCTCCTCCTCCTACATGTTGATCTAAAGGGATACCGCACCAGCAGAGTCAGAGCGCGGTGGTAACCAAAAAGTGTATTCAGTTTGTCACCTTCAGTGTGACGTTTCATGCAAGGATATTACTGTAGGTGCTGTGACACCAAAACAATGTTTTGTTCTTTCATAAGGTGGAATTACATTACAAGTTGTTTATTTAACTTGGTTACTTCCAAACATAATGCAGGCCAATGGAGACATGACATCTCTGTCTGTTGACAGCAGGTGTGGGGGGAAGGGGGCGGGTCAACCGTAGGATTTTAAAGGCGTGATTCCTAAACCCACCAGGATTGAGTTAAGACCCGCCTCCTCTCGATAATCTTAAGTATGAAAGTGCCCATGAACGTTAGTGCTGCTCGCTCAAGTGCAAAGTACCTACTACCTACTGATCCATTACAATAATACACGCAGCATAATAGGCCCAAAGCCATATCCAAACCATAACAATTTAACTGATAATCAGTAAGAGTTTTTATTTTGAGCACAGAAGTGACAAATTGACAAAGTGACAAAGCTTTCTCAGTACGTTTGTCTCTTGGGCAAAGTTACAAAGTTTTCCCTTTATTAAGCACAGTCAGTTTCAAGTTTTTTTTAGCACAGTTTATTTTGAGCACTGTAGTGAGAAATTAATAGTTGTGCATTGTGCAAATGCAGGCTTTTCTCAAGTACAAGTCTTCATGCCTCTGACTTTATCCACCCTCCATGTGTCAGGCAGGGATTTCAGCCACTCCTGGAAGTCCTCGCGTTTCCGCGAGGCGGGTCTTAACTCAATCCTGGTGGGTTTAGGAATCACGCATTTTAAAGAGCCTGTATGAAGTTATAAAATTATACATTATTTCATTTTCATGTTCAGATTATTAAAACAAAAAAAGATTTTATTAGATTATTAGAACAATCTCCCTCCCCCAAGTATTGTAAAGTGTAATGCATTGTTTTAAATTATTCTCAAATGTGCCTTCTTATTTTTAGTACATTACATTAGTTTCATTTGATTTGAGGAGAGTGAAACTTTAGACTCGTTCAGCATGTCAAACGATCTTTTAATTTATGAGCTAAAAGCAACTCTGGGTCATTCACTTCTCTAAACAGTACAGGTGAAGTCAGAGGTGATTTCTTTAGCTTGCATTGTATTTTCAATCAACATTTTAAATAACTTTAGCTTATGTGCTTACTTTTGAATTAAATTCAGTACTGTACCTCATTTTAGTCTTATTTGTTGACAAACCTTTTAGTCGTACAGTTTAGTCATCAAAGCGTGATTTCTTTTTATTGTTCTTCCAGAATGACCTCTTGTCTCTGAAGGTGACCAGTCAGCTCCACCACCTCAGTGTTAAATGTGCAATCCATGTCCTCCACGCCAACAAGTTCAACCCCCACTGCCTTCGACGCAGGCCAGGGGAGGAGGTAAGGTGGGAAAGAGGAGAAGAGTAGCATTTGGATTGTGTCAGAGTGAGTTGAAAGGGAAAATGATGGTTAAGTAAAAGGATTTGTGAAGAGCCAAGTGAGGGAACAAAAAATAAATAAATGCAATACACTGGTACTGTAATTATCTTCCTGGCATTTTGTTTTCCAGAAGCAGCCCTCTCCCTCTGAGGTTGTGCAATGGTCTAACCATCGTGTGATGGAGTGGCTACGAGCAGTAGATCTAGCTGAATATGCTCCTAATCTAAGGGGCAGTGGAGTTCATGGAGGGCTGATTGTGAGTGAAACCAGTACTCACAATCACCTCACATCATAAAAAGCATAAAAGCATTTTGCTCCAGACACATATATGCTGTGCTTCCCCAGTGTTGTCTATTTATGAATGTAATATGTATCTGTCTGATACGGACAGATAAACATACCGTAACATATTGTTGTTGTCGGGTGGAAACCTTGTATGTCCAAAACCGTTTGTTTTGTATTTATAATTTTTAAAATGATTTAAAATAGTGAAAATAGACAATCTACGAGCCTGTTTCTCTTCAAGCACAAGGACACTGAAAGTGACGATATCTTATAAATATTCTGATCCCACATAATCTTAACACGTGTTGCTAAAGCTACTGCAATGCTGTCACTGCCGCTTGTACTCTGTGTCTCTGAATGCTCCTCATCTGTCCCTGCATGCACAGATTCTGGAGCCTCGCTTCAGCTCAGAAACCTTGGCCCTGCTGTTGAACATCCCGCCTCCGAAGACCCTGCTCAGACGTCATCTCGCCACTGCCTTCGCTGCCCTGGTGGGGCCTCAGGCTACGCAGGAGAAACGAGAGTACGCCAACGCCACAGGCCATGTCCCCCTCACCACCACAGCCAAAGTCAGGGTAAGAGGGCATGAGAAGTAACTGATTGTGATATGGAATCACAGTCATTCACGTTTACTCGACAACGGTCTCTAGAGAGAAAAGAATTGTTGCGTTATTCTGCGTCTACATGGAAACCCATAAGCACCATTGCCGTTGTACTTCCATGTTTACATTCACCATGGTAACGTGGCTGCACGTAGTCTGCACATCGAGCCATAACATCACACGTTTTGTCGTTTCCTGCATTTTTCCTGTTCACATGGAGACGCGAGGACGAGTGTCTTCAAAGATTTCCACCCTGGGAGGTGGTTTCACATTGTTGCGTTTTCAACCTCTGAAAACGCTGTTGTCGTCTAAACGGATGGCATCTGATATTTCATTTTGCCATTTTATCTAGAAAACAGCGTTGTGTGAACAGAGCCTATGAGGAACCTTCGCCAAAAATAGAAGATCTATGCACAACGCAATGCATTGTGTAGATCTGCTATTTTTAGCAAAGAAATTTGCCATGGACTGAAAAGGGCTAGAGGAAAGAAAGAACACTTTTTACCAATGTTGTCAGCTCTCTCTAGTCTCTACTAATGTTTTTTTAACTGCCTTTTTTGCCTCTTTTTTAATGTGTCTATTGTTTTTAAATGTGAAGCACCATGAGTTGTGGAGAACGGTATTTTTCTCCCCTGTATGCCTAGTGCAGGCATGGGCAATTATTTTTTTCCATGGGGCCACATGAACAACAGAAAATATTGTGGGGCCGGGCCAAAAGGCAGTGCTCCCTGCAAGATGTGCTCCCCGCAAACTAAACACACAGCTTTACCTTCGACTTCAGTAAATAAATACTTTGCAGTCCAATTTTTGTTGAAAACCTGGCATTCTTACGTGAATAAAAAACTTCAAAATAAAATAAATGCAGCTTTAGTCCATGCATGAGGTAAAATAAAAATAAAAATGTTTATTTTGTAATTTGCCTTTAACCCTACAAGGGCCGGTCAGAGTCAACCAAAGGGCCGCATACGGCCCCCGGGCCGCACAATGCCCAGGTCTGGCCTAGTGTATTGTGGAAGTGACAATAAAACTGATTGACTGACTGACTGACTGATTGATTGATTGATTGATTAATTGATTGATTGATTGATTGATTGATTGATTCAATCGTTTTGTGTTTGCAGCCAAAGAAGCTGGGCTTCACCCAATTCAGTCACCTGAGGAAGAGGAAACCTGAGGAGTCTGCTGACTATATCTGCCCCATAGACAGCGGGGGTCTTGCAATGAATGGGGTCTCCCATCGACCTTATGCAGGGCTCAGGGGCCTCAGCCCCATCCTGGACAGACAACCTGAGAAGAGGGAGCAGGTGGGGATAACAAGCTCAAGTTGATACCGCGCCCTCCAAACCAATGACTGTTAAGCTAAAAGCTTTTAACTCCACCCTCTCTGGCACTGCAAAACACTTCCCTCACCCTGAATCAAGGTGATTCTGTGATTCAGTGGGAGTTCTCTTGCTGATATTCTAGGATCAGCTACAATGGTAATTAGCAGGGGATGTTAATTTGGTTAATTGCAGGATATGCTAAAGCCGGGATTCATCTAAAAATGAATGGTGAATGGTGACTGTGTGTGATATAAGCTATGAAAGCTTCTCTCTGCATTCCTTCAAACGTGGGATTTCCCAAGCTTCCACTTTTGCTTTAATTCAATGCATTTCGCTGACCATACTGTATCTTTCCTTCTCTAGATTGAATTTGGATTGCTTGTTATTATGTACAACTTGATTTATAGCATAGTGTAATAATAATTACCAGCTACTTTAAGCTTGTTTGTGGCATATCATTTTCATGAAATTGAAGCAGAAATTCTCCATTGAGAATTTAGCTCAGCACCTTCACATGCTGTAAGACTAGTTGGTCTACTGTCAATGTATTAATTTTCATACTGGTGGTAATGAAAATAAAGCCTAATGTCACTGTTGCATAATATGCTTTAATTTGCCTACTTTACATTTTAATTTAGGTGAATTATGCTCTAATTATATCAACTGCTTCCATTAAAATAAATTGCTGTTGCTGTTTGCGGCTGGGTAGAATAATTATGATAGCTGACAGGTTATGGAGACTGTATATGTTTGGACAGCTTGATTATACAATTGATAGTTTTGCCTTTAATGTTCAAGTCCTGGTGATTCTCCATTAGGAACCTACTGAAGATATCTCCCTTTCAGACCTTGAAGATAAGATGGTAAGTTTCTGAGCGGTAATGATTTGGAAATGGACTTTAATTACAATGTGGTATATCTCACATTGGAGATGCTTCAGGTTCCATGAAACTTTTATTTTGTGACTGAAAGGAGTAGTTCACCCCCAAAAGGACTTTTTCCCCCCTATAGGTTACTCAGGCCATGGAGACTGCTTGTTGTCACATTCCTAAGACAAAACGTTACCCCCATTGATTCCGGATCCGGAAACAATGGGGGTAAAGTTACTATTATCACACTTTTGTCTTTGAAAAGTGACAAATACAAAAAGATATTATTGAGTCTCCATGGCATGAGTAATCAATATGGAAAAAAAAAAAGAAAAAAAAATCATTTTGGGGGTGAACTAGCTACTGCTTGAACATATTTGCAATATATGTCATTACAGTGTAAAGAGACAATTCTGTGAACAGCAGGAACTTTGAATGACATCCCTTCCTGGAGATGACCTTGAGGATCTTGGCAACAGTGGGAGAACATAATTGAAAGGACTTTTTTATGCCTGATGCAAGATTGCCCACTACTGGTACAGATTGGAAATGCAAGAACACTTGCATTCATCTCATGTATTTTGTAATGATGAAATAATATTTAAAAGTTTTATTCCCAACAACAGAGAGTCAGAGACAACACTAAAGTTGCTGACCAACATTAGGAAAAAAGAAGCTTAATCTGTTTGATTTTTGAGGACCCCATTTCTATCAGTATTTTGGTGATGGTTATACTTAATACTTTCCTCTATCTGAATATCATCTGTTTGATAAAACATAACGTTAAAGTATGAAAACAATCTAACCATTTAAGATCTTAACTTTATTTGTTTATTTGCAGAGACAATCCATGTCAAATTAATAATCTACACATGATTTCTTGTAAACAGTTCATTTCCATCCATAGTTTGACCGCAGCTCTCCTATTCTGGGGTGAATATTTTTCAAAAATAGCTGATGTACAAGCTCACAACATGTTACGACATGTTGTGTCGTAACATGTCGCACATGTTGCTCAACTAAGTATTTAGGGTTAAGTGGACACATGGTCTCCAACGTTTGACAGTACTGTTGTTGAGGTTCAGAGATTTACATTAATTATCAGACTCGTTCATACTGCGCTGATGTTCTCCTGTGAAATGGCGCCCCCCTAAGGTAGCATTTTTCTATGAGACACACCATCACATGTGACAGCCTCACAGCTGCCTGTGCAGTGTAAACAAAGTGATGCAACATAGCCTACTCCCTACAACTCAAGGTAAGACCTTGAGATTGATTGAAGAATTTATTAGAAGTTTGCGTAGGAAAAAGTACAGTTTCATGACAGTACAAATCACTGGTACAAGGTCAACTAAAAGGAGATCCTAGTAAGGCTTATTTACACATTAGGAACCACTTTATGTAGGCCCTATCTCATAATGACTTTTGTGGCATGAGCAGGGGTCCTTAAGGGAGTTCCAGGGGGTCCCCAGCTAAATGATAGGAACCAAATGGACCCTTATTGCGACTGTGGGTCGCAGTTTACTGTCAGAACCGGCACAGCTTGTCCGTATGTATAAGTGTAACGCTAATAACGCCTGACACTGTGGTTCCCCTGACACATCACTGTGACATCACAGGTGACATCACAGTGATGTCAGATACTCAGAGCAGGGATCTTAATATATGGGCATAAACAGGTGACATCACAGTGCTGTGGCTGGTTCAAACAGGGATCTGTATGGGCATAAAAGGGATTGTATGTTGTGATGTCATGGGAACCACTCTATGACCATATGGAGATCCCTGTAGTCATCAATATTAAGCCCATATCTAACAGGGCTTCATATGGGAATGCCCAATGCCCATATGGAGGAAGACAGCCCATATCTGTGGGGCTGGTTCAGACATAGCCCCATATAGAACCTCACCCGTCGCTGCATACTGTTGTGCTCCGAGATGAGGTCCTATAAAGGTACCCCAGCGCTGGCCCGGACCGCCTCCACGTCGAGTTGGAAAACACTCGTAACGAAATGTTATCCAAAAAGTAAAGGTAGTTCCGAGCTCCCAGACTGTGGTTTCCTATCCCGGGGTACATCAAACATGAACCACCGCATGAAACAACCGCTTAAATCGTTAGTTTTATAATGTGTTCCCATTCAACCGGAACTGTTGCCAGTACTGTAGTCTCGCGTAGCCAGGGAGCATTTGCAAATCGCGTTAGGCAACAGTCTGGCCACGCGAGACTATGCCAGGGGCTTTTCTGAATTTAATCAGACTAGATAAGCGATTTAAACCGTTTTCCCAACGCCATGGTGCATGTTTTAAGTACCGTGGGATGGAAAACTATAGTCTGGGAGCTCGGAACTACCTTTACTTTACATAATATCTGTCTGGCCTTGTCCTTGTGCCCATATTTGGATATCCCTAATAGCTGGGAGGGAATCCGTCAAAAAACATCAACTTTGGGCACTTGGTGACAAGTTTTAGATTTTTGGTATGGTGTTAGGTATGGTTATAAGGTTTACAAAAACCATCGCAAACAAGTTGGGCTCGCCCCCTAGTGGTCTGTTTGCGATGAATCAAATATTCGATACATCAGTATATGGTTGAAACCCCAAATAATTGATAAAAGAGATTTTTCAATGGATTCTGTTACTATTGGGTATGATAAACAACATACTAAAAAATCTGGAAAAAATAACTACCAGAAAGGCACCATTTTCAAGATGGCGTCCACGATGGCTGCCGGGAGCTGAAAATGCCTATAAACTGGGTTTTAATGTGTAAAAATTCATAATAAATCTGCACTTGGTGAAGAGTTTTTGATTTTTGGTATGGTGTTAGGTATGGTTATAAGGTTTACAAAAACCATCGCAAACAAGTTGGGCTCGCCCCCTAGTGGTCTGTTTGCGATGAATCAAATATTCGATACATCAGTATATGGTTGAAACCCCAAATAATTGATAAAAGAGATTTTTCAGTGGATTCTGTTACTATTGGGTATGATAAACAACATACTAAAAAATCTGGAAAAAATAACTACCGGAAAGGCACCATTTTCAAGATGGCGTCCACGATGGCTGCCAGGAGCTAAAAATGCTTATTTAATGTGTAAAAATTCATATAAAATATGCATTTGGTAACTAGCTTTTACATTTTGACATGGTGTTAGGTATGGGTATAAGGTTTTCAAAAACTATCGCAAACAAGTTGGGCTCACCCCCTAGTGGTCTACAATATACTGACCTATCTAATATTTGATTAATTGCAAACAGACCACTAGGGGGCGAGCCCAACTTGTTTGCAATGGTTTTTGAAAACCTTATACCCATACCTGTAACCATGCCAAAATTCAAAAACTCTTCGCCAAGTGCAGATTTATTATGAATTTTTACACATTAAAACCCAGTTTATAGGCATGTTCAGCTCCCGGCAGCCATCGTGGACGCCATCTTGAAAATGGTGCCTTTCCGGTAGATATTTTTTCCTGAATTTTTAGTATGTTGTTTATCATACCCAATAGTAACAGAATCCATTGAAAAATCTCTTTCATCAATTATTTTGGGTTTGAACCATATACTGATGTATCGAATATTTGATTCATTGCAAACAGACCACTAGGGGCCGAGCCCAATTTGTTTGCGATGGTTTTTGAAAACCTTATACCCATACCTACCACCATACCAAAAATCAAAAACTTGTCACCAAGTGCCCAATATTTACGAATTCCCTCCCAGCTATAATGTTATCAGTATATGCTGCATGGACATGCCCCCTTTTGTGCCCATACAGGTATATGGAGCTGAATGATTTGTTTGCGCCTGATGCCATGACGCCACATTGAGGTTAGACAACACACTCCATATTTGGGCATAGTTGCATTTGGAACTCCTTATAAGGCCTAGTGCTATATGCCTGAGTGCTTAGTCATGGTGACTTGAGCGTGACAACGTGGTCTGCCCACCCACCGGTCCTCCCTTAAGCCAATTTTAACATAGGATTTTAGAAACGTTGACATTTTCTGAATTTTGGGTGAAATATAGAACAAATGTATGTACTTTATAATGACCAAAGTAGGTACGCCAGGGTTAATGTGGTTAATAGGAGAGCCTGAGGGTAAATTTAAAGCAGGGGAAAGTGATGGTGATATGCCATCTATTAGCACATTAGCTCAGTGGCCAAGTGAAATGTAGCAGACATGATTGCCTTGATTGGGGCTAAGTTTGCCTGCTTCCTGTTATTTACATGCTTTGCATTCTTATACAGTCTAAGATACATTTCATTGCTGTTGGGCAGAAACCTCATAACTCCATATTCCATGATCGCACTGTGAGCTTCTAGATATGCTTTTCTTTAAGAGAAATAAAATTAATTGAAAGTGGTTAGTCTGTCTGTGGGTTTTATACATATTTAACCAATGAAAGGTATTAACAGGAGCTTGAGAATAAATTACATCTACATTGGAAAGGAACAGGAACACATGCTTCTTTTTTCCATTTCATGAAAATAACAGTTTTGGACATAATGTACAAGGTTTCCACCCGACAGCAACAATATCTCTATTTCATATTCCTCATTTTCTACCGTCTCGCTCAGGCTCCTACTCAGCTACTCACTTCATTCATATACCATTTAATGTATCATTGACCACTGCAATTGTTATGTACTGCACTGCAGAATGGCACTTGGCAAGTGAACGTGACAGCAATTTGGCAGGAATACCTCATTCTACATTAGGAAAGTCTCGACTCACAATATGAAATAAGGTATCTCAAGCATGTTATCTGTGACAGAAGGGCTGTCCGTGGGTGTTTGTCATTGCATTTCAGATCCAGTGATTCTCCTAATAGGATTCTGCCGGCGTGTCCAGTTGTCTGGCAGACAGGGCAGCAGTCAGTGCCCCGCTGAACCCTCCCCCGGCTGCACACAGCCTCAATTAGACCAAACACAATAATTAGGAAATCTTTTACCTCTGCATATCATTAGTTCCCTAACGAAGGACATCCTGATCAATGATTTGAAATGACAAGTTCATAAATAAATTAGTCCTGCCGATAAGTGTGTAACACCAATCAATGATCCATGTTAAATGGGAATTAGAGGGCTTGTAGGTACTGCAGGATCCGGGGTATTGGGTTTTGTGGGTGTAAACGGGTGAGCAGAGACAGTGCCAAGCTGGTTACGACTTAAAATAGGTGTATTTCTTTTGGCATAGCAGAATTTTGGATGACCAGTTGGTGTATATGACGTGTACAGGACACATTCACATCATGAAATAAAGATTTTATAATGTTTTTGAGTTTTTGTAAAGTCTATATAGCTATACTGATTTAATACCAGCAGATGTCAGTGTTGCCTGTGGATGTACAGTAGCCTTGCTTGTGTGACAGTCTACCAACAACTCTAATCCTATACTGACTCAGTGGAAAACATTTATTTTACTGTCTATAGTTATTTTCAACCTTGAGTCAATGTTTTAATAACTTTTGTTATTCTGTTGTTAATGTTTGCTTTTGTCAAAGTCCATAATTGGGATACTGATTGATTCTCACTTTTCTATATAGTGAATTCTTGCACATTGCAACTTTTGCACACATTTTTTAAATTGGATTTAAGTACTTTTCTACTTGGTTTCTAAGCCCATTGTTAGACATCTGTCAAACAGACACAGCAGAGCAGTGGCAATAACCTTTTTCTCTGTCACATAGTATCTCATGTCGTCACCTTACTGCTTGCCTTACCAAGCAAGCACTAAGACTTTGTTGACACGTGTACTCAACAAAACATCTGTAAATACCACAACATGAGGTTGAAGACTGTCAGAACACAAGATTGTTCTCACATGATACTGGATGTGTAGAAAAAAGTGATTTACGTGGAAATAAATGTGTACAGGTGGCAACCAACCCCACTGAGAAAACTGCATTTGCTTTTCTCTGCCATGTTGCCTTTGTTTTGTGTGTGTGTGTGTGTGTGTGTGTGTGTGTGTGTGTGTGTGTGTGTGTGTGTGTGTGTGTGTGTGTGTGTGTGTGTGTGTGTGTGTGTGTGTGTGTGTGTGTGTGTGTGTGTGTGTGTGTGTGTGTGTGTGTGTGTGTGTGTGTGCGCGCGCGCGTGTGCTTAGTTACACATGAGCACGTGTCTGTGTTGAGAAAGGACGACTTTGTTTGTAATGGTGCATCTTAGCTAATTCCAGTAATGTGATCTAGCCCCCATTGGCTGACAGTTTAATAGCTATTATTTGTGTCACCCATTCTCATAAAGCATTCACTGTAAATTGCTGTGTGCAGGAGACTTGGGTATGACTGACACCTAGCCTTGCAATATGATATCTATTGTTTTAATTAAGTGAAAGCGATTGTGACATTTATTGGATTCCAAGTTACTTGTTAATGGCAGCAAGAAAAAAAGCCTAAGTAAATTATCATGGCTTATATTACATAAATAATTTGCAAACCCTTTACTAATGATTACACATTATTCTCCCACTGTGGCTGTCGATTCAGTTGAAATATATCACAAATAAAAACATTGGATCGGTAATGCAATGTAAAAATGATCTGTCCCTCTTGGCAATGTTCTTGTGCTTCTCTCTCCCCCTCTCTCTCATCTAACTCGCTCTTTATTTTTCTCTGAGCCTCTCTATCTCTCTCTCTCTCTCTCTCTCTCTCTCTCTCTCTCTCTCTCTGTCTTGTCTGCTCTCTTTTTCACTCTTGCATGTGTGAAATTCTATAATTTTGTATGACCTTAGCTTTTTCTGTGTCAAACCCTTTCACTCCGCCCAGTCAGTTTGGTCTGTGTGCTCCGTGGGATGTCTTTAGTGAAGCGTAATCTTGTTTTTATATGTCACTGATTGTTCCTGTCATTAACTTGCCACCAGCTTGCCAGTTTGGATAACATATTCCCTGTTAGGGCGGTGCCTGTGCTATGCCTACTGCCCAACCAGCTGAAGAGGTCGTATCTGTCTCCAGCACACCAGTCTGTCCTGACAGGCCTGCCACAACGATGATGCAGTTGCCCAGATGCAGCAGAGCAGCTCATGGCCCAACACTGACATCTATACTATAATTTTGCGAATGTCTGAGTGAGTGTCTGTCTGTCTGTCTGTCTGTCTGTCTGTCACAGCGTTTCTCCTCAGTGGCTGGAGCAATTGATCTGAAATCGCATCACCATTAGCATATGAACACACCTGACATAACTGTGAAGCCCGTTTGTCACTTTCACAAATCATATGCTGTATATTAGCATTTTTATGGTGTAACTACTATCTATTCTGCATCTAGCATGAGGCATATCTATTCTGCATCTAGCATGGGGCAACATGTTTAACCAGCTGTGTGTGTGTGTGTGTGTGTGTGTGTGTGTGTGTGTGTGTGTGTGTGTGTGTGTGTGTGTGTGTGTGTGTGTGTGTGTGTGTGTGTGTGTGTGTGTGTGTGTGTGTGTGTGTGTGTGTGTGTGTGTGTGTGTGTGTGCGGGGGGGGGGGGTGTTGGCTGGCCCTCTTTCAGATGTTGTCATGTAGATCGGTACACAGTATCTCTGTAGCCTTTAAACGAAACGGGTATTTCTTACATTGATGCTCCTACATATTATCATGCAAGCACCAGAAAGTTACTTTCCATCCCTCATATACTGTGTGCACAGTGCACACCCCATAACCCACACACTGCACATCATTTCGGAGCTCATATCTTTGAACGGGTAAGGACTAGTGTCATCAAAAGGAGCAACCAGCCGTCTGTGGGTCTCCTCCTCTGCCATTAAACTCTAGAGCCCTTCTTCTCCAAATGCACGGCATCAACCAGGCAAGGCATCTCTCTATGCTCACTCACTGCTTCCCCTGTTACAAAATCAACCTGCCCATGCTTAGTTTTATTTCCCAAAATGTAAGTCCTCTACATTTGAAGCGTATACGTATACATTATCAGAGAGTGTTTCTGGATTTCCTGCATGTGGTCTATCCTCGATAGACACTGCCATAATGGCAGTGCAAACACGGATAATGGGATGTGATTTGGAGTATGAAGTAAGGGAGCTCAGTTATGATCAGGCCCCCTGGCGCCCAGAGCCTTTTTCATGGCAGGCCAAGAACACTCCCCCTGTCATGTGTGCTTAGAGGTTGAAAAAGGACTGTCTTTTTCCCTGCCTTGAATAATGTGTCTGAGCCTCTGTGAGACAGGAGAGAGATCAGTCACCACGAGATAAGACAATTATAGAGACATTTAAGGAGTCCTTCAACCCACAAGAGATAGAGCATCATGTCACCACTCTGGTCATTTAGCCAGCACTGCACATGGGCCATGTTTAGGAATAGGATAAGATAGATATTCCCTAACGTAACAACCTAACCGCCACAGCATACGTGCAGTATCATCATGTTTTGATAGATGCACTCTGAAAGAATGGATTATGACCCTGCTCTGTTTCTTGAGTATACTTGAGATTTTGACATAACAAAAATATAACGATTGCCGATAATGCACACATACCTTGGTTCTATAACCAAGGTATGCTTTATCTTACAATATATGCCATGACTGAAACACACTACAGTATATCAAGTACATTCCCCCAAAAGCCTACTGCAGTGCTGCGAACTGCAAGGGTTTCATCACCTCTGGTCTCTTCATCCCTATCATAAACATAACACAGCTGTGGACTCAGAACCATAAAGAGCCTTTATATGGCGGTCCCACTGGAGTAGGGAAGGGCCACGCACTGTGAGGGGCCCCTTCAGCACCTCGGGGGGGAGGGGGGGCCTAATGTTGCATACAAACAAGTTGGACAGATTTCTGAATTTAATTTGATCATTTTTAAATAAAATAAAATAGTCAAGAAGAGATGCTTTGTTGTGCCATTTACCTTAAATATGCCCTACCCTTCCCTGACTCTTCTGAAGGGGCGTAGTCAATGCATGCCGAGGCGTTTAACCGCTCACTGTCATGTGGCTCCACCCCTTTGCTCACAAATAGAACGGAAGGAAAGGGACACAATCGACTGTTTAAGTTGTGCATGTGCCTTCAAGCTATTATGGCAGTCACATAAACATTGGTAGCGGTGGGATAGCAAATGAGAAAACATTTTCTTTAAATCCTATTTTGTGTTCATGTGCAGCCGAGCAGCCGGAGCAAAGATGTCACACAAGTTTCCTCGAGAGCTGTAGACCCTTACTACTGAAAGTAGTTCCACAGCACCAGTGTTTCCTAATGTTGACATAAGACTCAGAATATATCTCTCCCCCCATTTCAACTGGCAATGGGAATAGGAATTGTCAGAAAACTCTTTCTCATCCTCAGTCAAGCACTCCATTGACATCTAAAGGTCATCTCAGTCCTCCATACCTTTGCCGAGCTTTCCAGTACTTTCCGCCTTTCCTCAGTCCACATAGAGTAGGTACAGTAGGTGAGGGACGCCCCTTGTGATTGATGTGTAGGCACTCATAGCACAAGTTTACTGGCTGGGAGTTCCCAGCCAAAATAGACATTGATGCAAGAAAACAGACACAACCGCCGAACATTCATGTCCATTGAATATGACCTGTTGCAGTAATTGGACTTACTGACCTTATAAAGGACTTCACATCGCCTTAGAAAAAAAGCAGTGTTCATGTACATTTGTATTTGTACAGTATAGCCTGCATGTAGCCTACCTGACTGTGTTTGATGCCTGGCCTTCACTGAATGCAGCGTTAGGCCTAGAATGGCTGACACAAGGAATGGGCAAAGATCGCTAAAGTAAATACTTTGATACTCTTAAGCTATAAGCCTATTCATTGGTAGCAAATCCTTAAAAATATTAATATACAAAGTTAAATATGAATACAAAACATGGGTGGTTGCATCACTTCCAAACCTTTTCGACACTTTTCTATAATGTTCAAAGTGCATAATTAACAGTCACATGTGATATGAGAAATTGAGCGCCAGAACGCACCCAGCCATCTCCATTCACAGTAAAGCAGACATGGTGTGGTTACTACTTTTCATTTGTACATAAAAATTGCACCACAAAATAAATAATGTTTTTTTTGTCTTGTGCCCCCCTCCCTAATCGAGTGTAACACCCCTGCTTTCAGGCCTAGTTTATTAGGTTTGGTGAGTCTGAGTCACTGTCTGAGGTGTGAGCATTGTGTTTGAGAGAATGATTCTCAAGACAATCTGTGAGTGTGCTAGACACACTTTATCCATGGTGCAGTTGGAGCATTACAGATTGTCTCTTTTTTACAGTATGCTGTGCATAAGGCTTGCACAAAGATAATTATGCCTGGTCCCCATCATGATTTAACCCAGCTCTAAATAACAGGCTAATAGCAAAGCATTAGTCAATGTGTAGGTTTAATCACAAAGAGCAATATCCGATAATTTGTGTGTAATAAACGCAATGCTGTCTAGTGCTGCTGTGTGGCCATGCCATCCATGCATGCAGAGTGCCCACTCAATGCACATTGCGCACCATACTTTGTCTTTTGAGTGAACGCCTGTTGGTGTTTGAAGCTGTAGGCATGTTCATAATTAGTATAGGATGCGACCTAGGTCTGGTCTGTTTAACAAAGTAATACATAGCGCCTGTCCACTGTGCGTTGACATTTGTATTGTTTCTCTGCTGAGAGTGATTAAGCAAACACTGTAACAGTGATTTTCTTCCTTCTGTTCCTTTTAGTGTGGTTGCTTAACCCTGGTTTTTGACATTATCGTAACAAAGCGGATAAAAGCGCCAAACTTTTTTTGAGGCTTCTTTAGGACCTAACGATGGATTTTAGCCTTGGGTACCAAACTTTATTTTGAAGTTTACCCATAGAATTATCCATATCAAGTTGGGCTCCCATCGACTTTCGATACAGGAGGAAAATACCCAGAAAAAAATCTGCTTTAAGTAGGATGTGAGGGGTCTAACTAGGGGTTTGTCATGATTCTGAATCCATTGCAAGCATTTGTTTTGCACAGGCGAGAAATGGCCCCCAAAAACACCCAAAAAACTGTGAAAAATGATGACTCATCACTAAACCATCGTTTTGTGGGGCCATTTCTAGCCCAATGAAAGTTTTTTGTGCAAAACAAATGCTTGCAATGGATTCAGAATCATGCCAAACCCCTAGTTAGACCCCTCATATCCTACTTAAAGCTAACCCTAACGAGACGCGTTGTTGTGGGCTTGTAGATCGGCTATTTTCACAACGCATCGCGCAGCGTTGTGAGCTTGTAGATCGGCTCTTTTCAAATAGCCACTGTATAATACGGCTAAAGTTTGCAAGTAAATGTACTTTATAGTTACTTTACACCACTGAACTGATGTTCAAAAAGCATTGCTCTTCTTCATCAAGCTCATAGCCTACTATCAGAGTAGCATAAAATGAAGGAGAAAAAAAATACGATATATTCGTCAATCGCAAATCGATTATTTTGTATGACGATTAATCGTCTCCAGAAAGTCCTAATCGCGACAGCCCTACTTAAAGCAGATTTTTTTGTATCGAAAGTCGATGGGAGCCCAACTTGATATGGATAATTCTATGGGTAAACTTCAAAATAAAGTTTGGTACCCAAGGCTAAAATCCATCGTTAGGTCCTAAAGAAGCCTCAAAAAAAAGTTTGGCGCTTTTATCCGCTTCGTTTTGATAATTTTGTTAAGCCAACCCACTATTTCTTGTCCCATGCTAAATATTTTCAGTATGAAGTGAAATGTGTTGACATGAATGTAAATGGCCACATTCATGTATTTGCGTGGATTGGAAAGGAGTCAGCTTAGGTGGTTCGGGCATCTAGTACGGATGCCCCCCGAGCGCCTTCCTAGGAAGGTCCTCGATGCACGTCCCACTGGGAGTAGACCCCGTGGCAGACCAAAGACCAGGTGGAAGGATTACATCTCCAAACTGGCTTGGGAACGCCTCGGTATACTCCCTGAGGGAGTGGAGGAAGTTGCTCGGGATAAGGAAATCTGGAAGTCTCAGTTGGAACTGTTACCCCCGCGACCCGATTCCGGATAAGCGGTTGAAGATGGATGGATGGATGGATGGTATACAATACCCTCCCAGTCTCCCACCCCTCAAAAATAAGGCTCCCCGAAAGCCATGTTATACAAACACATGCTAAGCTGGGACAGAAGGGGATTCTGGGTCATTATGGGGGCTAAAAGAGAGGGCGAGGGTTGTCATGATCAAAGCTGAGCATACATTTAAAGGCAAATGAATTATAAAAATGAGAATATAGGAGTGAATGGAAAGAGAAATGTGGCCTATACTGTATCTACAGTAATGTCAAATGTAGACTTCGCTGGGTCAGTAACGGCCAGTCAAAAATTAAATAGCGTCACAGGAGACTGTGCAGAAATGGCAGTTGGTTCCAGCTGCCAGACTGATCATAAAAGTGCTGAAACTCAAGAGAGTTCACATGTAGAAAGGAGTCAAGCAGTTCGCTTAACCTCAGGCTACCGTCATGGGTGATGGAGAGTGACACACATCACCAGCGGCTTTCATGTCCGATGAGAACACCTGTCTACCTCTCTGGGTGAAATTGGACGGAGGAATGCCAGTTCTGATTACACTTTATGTGCTGCGCTAAGTCATTAGGTCCTGGCTGGGTGCAAGAAAACAGAATCCAAGAAGAGGTTGAAAAGATGACTGTATAGGCCTTATGTCATGGATGATTTATTTTCTTTTTGGAGCTGTGTGGAGCTCCCTATACATGGCCGTGTGTGTATCCGTCCGTCTATGTATGTGGGTATGTATGTGGGTCCGTATGTAGCCTCAAGAATGTGGTAGTACCTTTTATGACCACACATGTTAAGTTACTATTAAATGTAAAGGTTCAAGTAGATGGAGAACTACGCTCATTAGGCCTATGCATTGCTCACTAGTGAAAGTTGTGAAGCCTGCATGTCTTCAGAAATCTGTACTCGGTAGCAATATCGTCTGGGAAAATACTTAAGCAACAATAAATCTTTATGACCCCCGTATTTTATTAGGTGCATGGCACTGAGGTTCGTTGATATTTGCTGCTGCTTTTTGGCATTATTCAACGCTCCTTTGATAACACATCTCAGTTCAGATGAAGTGAGCTGTGGTTTCAGATCCGTCGGGCTCTGATTCAGTGATTTCAGGAGCAGAGTTTCTGTGGGCTGGAGCATCTAATCCTACAGGGTCCCACATTCAGACTTTAAGACGCAGGTCAATCAACAGAGGTTATAAGGTCAAGGTGAGTAATCTGTGCGGAAGACATTGAATACAAAACAGTTTTCTGTCTTTTTCATCTGTGCTTTTTGGGTGTGTTCGTATATTTGACCCTGAAATACAGTATGTTTAGGATGTTTTATATGAATCTGGCTGGAATCTTGACATCAAACTTGATTCATTACACCTGATTATTATTAAACACACACGCACGCACGCACGCACGCACGCACACACACACACACACACACACACACACACACTTATTATTGCTATTTTCGTTCTTTACGCGTCTCATCAATTCCTCATGAAAGTTTGGGTTAGTCTTAAACCCTTCTTCATGAATATGCCATAATGAAGCTCCTTCTCAAGCATCAAAAATGAGTTACAAA
>NC_137816.1:15181077-15183577 GCF_963921795.1 Nannobrachium achirus | reverse complement strand
ATGTGTGAAAATGTGTGTCCATTCTAGTGGATGGACACTTTTTTTTATTCAAACAGCTCTATCTCTGGAACCATTTGTCCGATTGACAAAATTCTTTTTGCCACTGAATCACAACAACTGTGTCTGTTTCTGTGGGGAAAAAATCACAAAAAAAAAAATCATTTTTTTTCATTGCATAGTAAAGAAAAACATACAAAACCGTGGCACAGCTACCTTGGAGGCATTTTGGCCTTTGGCACAGAATGAGTTCAGGTGACCAGATTAAAACGCCAAACTTGGACAGTTCGGCACAGAATGGATGCTCTCCACCTCGTCATGTAAATCTTTTATGAATTTAGAGTAGCTAATTACTATTTACTGATTCCTCCCCACATCTCTGTGTTGTCACTGCTGTTGTATCCTACTGACTCACCTGCCAGTGAGGAGCCCCCACCGGGAGGACGGTCATAGAGCCTTCGTCCTACTCCTTCCGCCCAACACTCCCTGCTGACAGGTGTCGCCCCAGTAGGCCAGTCAATCTAAGCTAAAAAAGGGCCTGACCCAAAAGAAATTGCAATAGTAATGGTTCAAGGTTTTTTATGATCCTTATGGTCATCCAAATAACATATTAAAAGTTGTGAATTATATATTTAGTGGATCAAGGTGAATTCAGGGGGTTCAAGTTTAGGTCCATTCACTTACTATACAGGAAAAAAAGACCCCCCAAAAAATCTTATTTAAGTAGCATGTGAGGGGTCTAACTAGGGGTTTTTCATGGTTCTGAATCCATTGCAAGCATTTGTTTTGCACGAAAAACATTCCTTGGGCTAGAAACGGACACTACAAAACTACGGATTAGTGATGAGTCATCACTTTTCTGGGGCCAGCTCCGTTTTGTGGTGTCTGCTTTTAACCTGACGAATGTTTTTTGTGCAAAACAAATGCTTGCAATGGATTCAGGACCATGAAAAACCCCTAGTTAGACCCCTCACATGCTACTTAAAGAAGATTTTTTGGGGGGTCTTTTTTTCCTGTATAGTAAGTGAATGGACTCAAACATGAACCCCCTGAATTTACTGTACCTTGATCCACTAAATATATAATTCACAATTTTTAATATGTTATTTGGATGACCCTAAGGATCATAAAAAACCTTGAACCATTACTATTGCAATTTCTTTTGGGTCAAACCTTAGATTGACTAGCCTACAGCCCGTAGGATTATGTGCAATGACCAATATCATCTAGCCTGGGTGCCAGCATGTTCGCTCCGTTCCACATGTAGAGACAAAACAACATGTGGAACGGAGCGAACAGGCTGGCATCCAGGCTAAATGTCATCCTCCCCGCCCAGCTTCCCTCCTCCGAACACGGGCCAATTGTGTTCGTATAGACCCCCGACAAAACCGGGTGCACCACAATGGATTCGAATCCACAACCTTTGTGGTGGTGGGCAGGGACTCTACTGCTGCGCCACCCGAGCACTCTTGGAGTTCCCATTTAATACAATTCAAAATCTACGCTGCTCTCAGGAAAAACACTCTTTGGAAGACAATGCCCTTAAAGGTCCTTTCCCACTGCGGCACGATACGAGAGTGGATGGTAGAGTCCACACCACAACGATAATGCCGACATAATTGACGTGAACGCCGACATATCGTTGGCCCTACTCTTATCTCTGGAACTGTTGCCCCTATCCATGCCAAACTTTGCACACACACTCCTTGGCTGGCAAACCAAAACCTCCGCCGCTGATCTCTCACATGCCCCTGTTCTAGCGCCACCACGAGGCTGCGTGTATACATGCGACCTGACGGTCGCTTATCTCCCGATGAGAGAGTCTTACTGGTATATCCCTGAGACATGTATGCAATGTGTGTCTAGTTGTGTATTTGCACCCATTTGAGGGATTGTGTTTTTAAAACACTAAAATGTTCTTATTTCAGAAATAAACCTATACTCCACAGTCATAAATCATATTGTCTTATAAACATTGTGATGGAACAGCTTTTGTACCAGTGAAACAGTAGTTGGTATTGTCACAAGAGCATTGGTATATTTTTCAACACATTCTAGATTTATTCTGTATTTAAACTTCTTGAAAGCTCTGCCTAATAGAAAAGCCAAGACCTCCAACTTCCTCACTCCACTGTAACACATAGGCTGACGCACACATGCACGCACGCATGCACGCACACACGCACGTGCAAGGCATGTATTGTGTTACACAGCTGAATGCAGTGACTATCAAAAAAGTCACATGGTTCTAATCTCAAATTGGCCAAACCCCGGTCTCTAACATGAGACCTGGGTTTTATGAGATTTCTTTGGTAATTCTAAAGAAATGCCTTTGCCCTGATTTCCAAAATCTCGAAAATAGAGGACTTGGTTTCTGATTTCCCTGTGATGTGCTAGTCTGTTTGTTGCCACTGTGGCATCAACCAGCCTGTGAGAAGAATATGCGTTTTTTGTTACAATTGACTTACTGTGTATAGGGTCCTACTTTGTATAATTAGACTCA
>NC_137816.1:15118577-15176077 GCF_963921795.1 Nannobrachium achirus | reverse complement strand
AATTCAGAACCTCAGGGCCTGTCATAGTGCCACCATCAGGCAGATTTTAGCAAAACACATTTTTTGACAGTAGCCTACTCTCCTACAGATTTTGTCCGAAAATCACGCAAATCAGGAGACGTGAGAGATGTGATCAACATGGATCTGTCCGATTTTCCAAATTCCATCCAGATTGGCTAAGATAGAAAGTTTGCAGGATTGATCAGTTTTGAACAATGCTTCATTCTATGTATGAGGAGTCCAAGCCGCTTCTTTTCACCTGACAGGGGGGGAGTTTCCCCAGCTGGACGTAGTGCGTGGAAGGAACACGTTATTCCAACCAGTTCCTTTGCCCTTCACCATCAGATGCCCCAGCTGACCAGGGGGAGGCAGTATAGAGGATTACTGCATGTTTTTTGTGAGGGTAACTACAGTACCCTAGGGGACACGGGGAGAACATGCAAAACTCCACACAAAAAAAAACAATGCCAAACCTATAGGGTATGGGCACTGATGACACGGAGGAGAGAACATCTTACAATGTTTAATCATTTTCAACGTAGTGTCCCTAGTTTGGGCATTTAAATGTACACATTTATTTTTTTCACAAAAGCAAAAATTCTACCTCACAACACGTTGCAAGACGTTCATGTTGTGAACTTGTGAATTAGCTATTTTCACTATGACTACACATGTACATTGAAAGTCTTCCTTGAACATTGGTGTGGCTTGCATGGGCACAAAAATGGCGGTACTGGCTAGTATCGCTCGAATTTTGTCCTCAGCACACACCTCCAGCATTCCACCACAAACACTCTGCTCACCAGCATCACAATCATGAACAACAAAGATGGATTTTTTTTCTTTTACTTATACAGTATGATATGTTACATGACAAATAGGCCCATCGTCACGGTCGGGCAGAAACCTTGTATCTCCAAGTTTCAAATTTGTATGATTTATTTCCGTAAATTAAAGCCCTACTTCATACAAAAGTGTCGCACCAAAGTAGTGAAAATAGCAGATCTACAAGCACACAAGCCTCGCAGTGCGAGGCGTTTAAATTGTTTTTAAAATAATAACAAAATAAGGATGGTTTTGGACAAGGTTGACAAGGTTTTCACCCGTCAGCAATGATATACACTACTGCCATCAGTCACAAACCCTGTGTTAATGTAAAACTCTACCCAAATGGATACTTCTGAGTTAAATGAACACTGATGATTTTAATGTGTACTGACGTTTACATACTTACGTACGTAATGTTATCTGAACCTGACCCGAACCATTGACTTCACAAGTCATTTCACTTCAGTATATTTCCAGCCCAAGCACTTGTTATTGTAGAAAAGCTGCCATGGTTCTCAACTAATTTACCAAGTTAACCAAAGTCATCCGCCAGTCGTTGATCATTCACCAGCAACCTCATACACACACTTTACACAGCTCCAGATAAGACACTGATGGGATTCTTGATAAGATAGTGGAGTACAATAATAACACCGGGGCATAGTGTACCAGACAGTCATTGTTATGATCATATTGACTACATACAGAATGACTACTGTATGTACTTACATATCAGTTTTCATTTTGGTGTGGGTGCATAATAAATCCTTTGAAATCAATAGGGCTTTAGTCCTAGTGCATATCGTCGCTGTCGGGCAGAAACCTCGTATCTCCAAGTTTCAAATTTGTAAGTTTTTTCACGAAGTAAAGCCCTGCTTCATCAGACAAGGCTGTCGCACAAAAGTAGTGAAAACAGCAGATCTACAAGCACACAATGCCTCGCGGTGCGAGGCGTTGTGTGCTTGTAGATCGGCTGTTTTCACTAGTTTCGTTCATTTTTTTAAATGATAAAAACGAACGGTTTTGGACATACAAGGTTTCCACCCGACAACGACGATATGGTTGTAATGGCTGTGGTCAGGCAGGTGTGGAGGAATATGCCTGAGCAGGTGCAAAGGAATCTGCCTGACTTCAGCTATTCTTACTACTGGTGAAATAATGGAGTGTGTCTGTGTTTTGATGAGAATATTGCCATTGCATGGGATGCCCTTGAGTTGCTTCAGTAGCAGTAGGAATGTTCACCAACAGATCACCCGTACGGCTTTGGGAGCTCATATTTTGATAAGGATGTGATAAGGCTGTGATAGGGACAGTATCGTAAATCTTTGGCTTTATTGATTTACTGCGGGTGCGCACACAAATGGCAGTCCCTGCCAGCAACTCCCTCCTCCCCCAACTAAGCCATATCCCCTGAATAGGAGAAACAGGAGGCAACAATCATCATGTTATCTTAATATCCTGATAATATGGCATGTGTGGGGGGGAAAGTGCCAAATTAAATTATGCTCTTTTTTCTCTGTATTAGTCCAAATATTGGAATATCATTGGACAAGCTGGTCCCTCATTGTCTCCTACAGACTGGTAGAACCTACGTACATTGAAGGACATGAGCCTCCTCAGGAAGAGCAACTTGCTCTGTACCTTCCTATAGAGCAGGGGTGCCATCACTTTCTTTGACCTGAGAGTTACTTTTAAAATGACCAGCTGAACATGATCTACCCACCCAAAAATGTTATTCCTAAGGTGGCTTTGACATAGCGGCACTGGCATTAAATACTGTATAAGACAATCACACTTGGAATCGGAAATAGTAGGGGAAAAAAGTCTTCATCCCATTCTGTAAGGAAGTGGTAGGTTTTCGGGTTCTTTTCAATGCTACTGACTCTTGAAAACAATGCACCGCATTGGGGGTTTGTCTACTTTAGAAGCCATGACTGATCAAGTCAACCTTAATTCAAGTGACAATGCAAAAAAATATATTTTTAGGGACATGTCATGTGGTCTACCTGCACAGCCTTTGTGATCTACTGGTAGATCACGATCTACCTTTTGGGCACCCCTGCTTGTCCCAATCCAGTTTATTGTTCATGGGTATACTCCCAGATCATCTCCTCCATCCCCTCAGATGGTGATGGGAGTTCTGGGCCTCTTGCTTCGCTGGTAGTCAACAATAGATACCGGTACATCAAACGAGGAGTGAAAGACATCGCTATACTCAGTTAGCTGTTGCTTGCAGCAGGTTATGACAGATTGAAACTAAGGCTGGGACTTTAACTGATTAGTTGCAATTAATTAATCACAGAGCCTGTAATTAATTAGATTACAATTTTTAATCACATCCCAGCCCTAATTGAAACAAATAGATTTTAATCATTTGCTTCTCGCCTGCACTCTGGCTCACGTTGTGTGTCAGTTGGTGCATGTTAGCTGTTGCACAAGCCTTAAAAAAGATTTTGGTGGACCAGTTCAAGCAAACTCCACTTGACCCGTCTACTTTATTACTTGCCCCTGGCAATAGGGCAACACTTAGTGTCAACCCCTAGGTACTGCAGTGTAAACACAGCAAAGAAGATAAATAAAACAGTAACAACACAAGCTTCCCCTCCATGAATTTATTGTAGACTGTCCCGGGCATGCTCAAACATGTGGTATTAACTGCACACTGGAGCAGATCTTTTTTGAAAAGGCTCTCCATGCTCTAGGCCTATAGTCAAACTTCGGTGGCTTCGCTTCACTGTTAATTTTGATAGCTGACATGTTTAAAAAGTCTACTTTTTAAACAGTGTGTAAACAACCAGAATGTCTCAACAATCATTGATCGCTATGCATCATCTGTGATTGAAAAACCCCTAGTCTCCACAGTGGTGGGCAGGAACTTGACCCAAGAGCCATGCACCAAGTGTCCCAAATTCCCAATTTTCCCATTCTTAACTAATAGAGTGCTCTGTCTCCTCTATATTGTACTGCCTCTGGTATTTTGCACTCTAGAGATCAGGCACTGCCAGAATCAACATTTTGTAGTTTAGCCAAAAAGCAGTGTCACAATTGGCTAAATATAAGGATTTGCAGGTCAAGGCTCAACAGATGTTTGCACAAGCTTGAGGCAAAACATACCGGAAACATATTATTTTAATGTATCCTCAGCATGGTTTTCAATGAAAAATTAGATTAATATGAAAGTGAATATCAGCAGACAGTTGGTTATCCATAAAATCACTAAAAGTAAATATGAGTAGAGCGAACCTTTCTGTGAAATGAATTATCCATAAAATCAACCACCAAGTTGCCCTGGAGGCAAGAAAAAGTGAGATGGCAGTAAAATCTAAACATCTAGGCCTATTTCAGGATGTCTTCTATCATCATTTTAAATTATGAGTAAGCATTTATGCCAAAGGGCCATAAAAATATGACTTCTTAAAAAAAGTAGTCATGTTGCTCAACTTGCCCCAGGTTAGGGGCATCCAAGTCAAGGGGTAAGTTGACCCACATGATATTCTAAACTTTAACAGTTTAAACTTGAACAAATAATGTATTTGGGGCGGCATAGCTCAGGGGTAGAGAAAACCGTTATTAGAGCACGAAGGGTTCCCGAAGGGTTCCCAGTTCGAATCCAGGCTCCCCCTGAGTTAATGTCGAAAGGTCCTTGGGCAAGACTCTGAACCCCACATTGCTCCCGGTGAGCAGGTTGGTGCCTTGCATGGTTTCCTCCGCCACCGGTGTATGAATGTGTGCGTGAATGGGTGAATGTAATGCTCAATCTCTGTAAAGCGCTTTGGATAAAATCGCTATATAAATGCACCATTTACCATTTTACTTATCAAAAATAATTTAATAACACATTTCCCTTTTGTTTTGAGAGGTGCAACCGTCTCCTACACTTGAGTGTGTCTGTGTGTTACTATCTAAGTTACAGTACTACTATATGTGGCCTGTAGCCTGAGCTGCAATACCGCTGGTGACCAAGTGGCGCTGTTACGTCACACAGCGCGCATGTTGCGCAGACTGCACAGCTCATTTCACACAGGTGTGATTTTTCTTTTCTTACGGTTATTTAAACAACATAAAACCAACTAGAAATACTGTTCCTACGAAACAGTGTGGGCTCGCATGGAACACCATGGATGGGCACAAAGATCTACCCTTTGGCTGCTCCTCATTGGCTAAGGGCCCTGCCTTTGTCGGTATTTTTTCTAAAACCTTGGTCTATAAAGGTTTGGTATAACATACTGATATAACATACTGGTCTATAAAGTTTTGGTATAGCATACTGATATAACATACTGGTCTATAAAGTTTTGGTATAGCATACTGATATAACATACTGGTCTCGAGCCCATGTGTTGTTGTTATTTATATCAGGTCGCACTTGTTGGTGGTGATGTCACCTAGAACGCTGCTCCTCATTGGCTAAGGGTCCTGCCTTTGTACTGTCGGTAATTTTTTTGAGGAGAATAAACTTGATCTATAAAGTTTTGGTATAGCATACTGGTCTCGCCTTTCAGCCAGCCCACAATTAAATAACGTTTGTTATTCAGAACCTTTTAATGTTTGTGATTATTAATATAATATTGAAAACTTCTCTTAAATGATTGTATTCATCAAAATGAAAGATCATTCAGCATAATTAGCAGCAAATACCTAATAAAATATGAATATGAATTCATATTAGGATATTTGGGTACATTTGCTTTAACATAAAAAAAAAATCATTATACCAGAAAAGTAAATTAGGGGTGTAACAATGTAGTAACTGAATCGAAAAAATTGTTTTAAAATGCGGTTATCGGTATCGAATCGTTTTGCAATGCAAATAATTGATTGGATGGAAACTAAGTATTTGTGCCTTGTATTTGGCTATTTTAAGAGGGAAAATGAAAAAGAGGGGTCTACTTACCTTGCCATTCCATATCATATAGCTACCCTTGGTCTATCGATAAATGTGTGTAATCTGTAATCTCTGTGTTCATGTCAAGGTGGGTTTGTCCATATGTGTTGAAATATAAGGTCCATGTATTTGCTAGATAATCACAGCGTTTACTTCCATAATAATAGATTTTTTACACGTTTTACACAGATTTCATTACTTTGCTAAATAGTTACTATATCGATTTCAAATCACTGAATCGAATCGTATCGTATCACCATGAATGAACCAGTATCGTCCATGTATCGTATCGTTAACCATGTATCGTGATACGTATCGTATCGTTACACCCTATATAAATTAACTATATATAAAAACACTTGAAATATACTTGCCACTTTGCACATGTGTCTGTCAACTCCACAGCCATGTGGAAATGGTTGTGTCCTTATTTTAAGGTCACATGACAACTCGTGTATATTTTTAAAGATACAGGGGGTGGTTCAACTTACCCACAGGTTCGTCTTACCCCGTTCTCCCTTATAGATGATATGATGGATGGATGGATGGATGGATGGATGGATGGATGGTTGGGCGGATGGATGGATGGATGGATGGATGGATGGATGGATGGATGGATGGATGGATGGATGGATGGATCATGGATGGATGGATGGATGGATGGATGGATGGATGGATGGATGGAGGATGGATCATGGATGGATGGATGGATGGATGGATGGATGGAGGATGGATGGAATGGATGGATGGATGGATGGATGGATGGATGGATGGATGGATCATGGATGGATGGATGGATGGATGGATCATGGATGGATGGATGGATGGAGGATGGATCATGGATGGATACTACAGTATGTTATGAACAAGCGTGGAGTTAAAGTTTTCTCTGTGTTCCATACCATTTAATGTTCATACTTTTACAGTGAAGCTGTTTCCTAATATAGAAAAGCAAGCTGTAAAACTATAAAAATCTTGGTAACTACTGACAGTCCCTTAAATGCAATAAATGCCTATCTCAATGTTTCCATAATTACTGTAATAAACAGCGTCATTTCAACTTTGGACCTAATTCACAGGCACTGTATTCTTCTGGAGTGCTGCCAGGATTTCTCTAGGCTATAGAATATTATGGTCCCATAATAACAACCACTGCATTTCAAAATGATATTAGTAACTGAAAGCAATGCATTAAAACCTATGAATGTTTGAATAAATAAATGTGTTCAAAATAAGGTTGGTCCAGATGAAACAGTGTAGTGTTTCTGTTCAGAATGATGGTCTATTGTAAACATTAAAACAAGAAAGGAGAAACAACAATATTAAACATTTGAACACATTATTATATTATATCGTCGTTGTCGGGTGGAAACCTTGTATGTCCAAAACCTTCCCTTTTTGTTATTATTAAAAAAAATTATTTAAAATAGTGAAAATAGCCGATCTACAAGATCTTGTAGATCGGCTATTTTCACTAGTTTTGTGCTACATTCTTGTGTGACGAAGCAGGGCTTTACTTTACAAAAAAACAACGTATAAATGTCAAACTTGGAGATACGAGGTTTCTGCTGGACAGTGACGATATACAATAACATGGAAACAGAACACTATCTACCTTGGTGAGAAACAAAGGCTAATGACTTTCTCTTCCTGTGCCCCACAAAGAAGTGGAATATACTGCAGTCACCTGTGGCCACAGGCATCAGTCATCATGATAAAATCTTGGGTACAAAGTGTCAAAATATTTGTGAAACATTTTAACACAATTCTGATACGGGGGTCCCTGGCATAGAAAATGCAGATGGGATATGCAGACAATTACATTTCAATTTGGGGGTCCTTGACATGAAAATGTTTGAAAACCAACTAGAAGCAGTACTCTTCCGAGCACAGGTCTCTGCCAGGTCAGGAAGGTTATTGTGGCCTCCTGGTGGCGCTATAATAGGCCAATGTGAAAAGGGTGCCATGTCTTCTTTGGCCTTTTGCACGCTGCATGCCTGATTTTGTCCAAAAATGTGTTTTGCTAAAGTCGACCTGCTGGTGGCGTTATAACAGGCCAATGTGAGAAGAGTGGCATTTGTTCCTTGACCTAGTGTGAATGTGCGTGCAACGTTTCACAGAAAGCGCAAGCTGTGTTCATGATTTGAGGCATTTCGTTCAAAACGGACCAATCCTGCCAACTTTGCGAGTCAATGTTGGCCAATCGGGATGGAATAGGAAATATCGGACAGATTGGATAAAATCTGAAGAGTAATATCCAAAAATTAGTTTTACATAAGCCGGCCTCCTGGTGGCGCTATAAAAGGCAGATATGAAAAATGTAGGGCAAAGTTTTTTCCTTGGCCTCTTTGTGCGCATACAACTTTTACAACATCAGTGGAGTTATAGGTAAAAACACGAATCGGCCTGTTATAGCTTCCTCGCCTATTGGGAATGTGCTTGCACAATTTCACCAATATTGCACGCTGTGCTCATGATTTGAAGCATTTTGTTCAAAACGGACCAATCCTGCAAACTTTGGAAGCCAATCTTGGCCAATCAGGATGGAATATGGAAAATCGGACAGATCCATGTTGATCATCATGATCAACATTAGCTGGTAAGTTAACAGACGGACAGACAGACAGACAGACAGACAGACAGACAGACAGACAGACAGACAGACAGACAGACAGACAGACAGACAGACAGACAGACAGGGTGCAAAACCTATAGTCTTCCCAGGCCTTCAGCCTGGTGGAGACAAAAAACTGCAACGTGCAACTACCAATATTTACAAGCAACTTTACAGAAAGAAATAGCCCAAAGTTGCTTCTAATAAGCAGACATGGCAACACTGGAGACAAGACCATGTGCTCCAGCACATGGGCCCGTGCCACGGCCTTTGGTCTGTGGCTTGCTCTTGAACGACAGTCACATTTGGGAGCATGCTGGGGTGGAATGTTCACCAATTATTAACCATGTCAGACTGAGAACAGGATGGAGAAGAGATAAAGAGAATGAAACCTCCGCCCCTAAAGAGAAAACAATCAAGAGGGCCAAGCAGGGGCGTCACAAGAGGTAGGAAAGTGGGACTGAGTTACCAGGGCCCAAGGTGGAGGGGCCCTAGTAACTTTAGCTATTGAAAAATAGCAGATATACAAGCTCACAGCGCGGCACCGAGTGCCGCGCTGCGAGCTTGTAGATCTGCTATTTTTGAAAAGTCGTGAAAATGTGCGCAAATCTTTGAATATATGTATTTTTTAAGTGAACATTTGTAACTCAAATTTTGCTTCTGGGGGGGGTCCCTGGAACTAAATATTTTGAGATGGGGGGTCCTTCACATGAAAAAGTTTGAGCATCACTGACATGGAAACATAGGTTTCTTGGCACACATTTTCAAGATTTTTCAAAAATAGCAGATCTACAAGCTCGCAGCGCGGCACTCGGTGCCGCGCTGTGAGCTTGTATATCTGCTATTTTTCAATAGTTAACATTCATGGGGGGCCCGCAGTGAATCCTTGTACCCAGGGCCCAGAATTTGGTGTGACGCCCCTGGAGACAAGTATACAGTATCACGTTAAGAATGACGTGAGCTAGAGAAGTAGAGTGAGTCAATGAATTAGAGCTGTGATTCTCAACCTTCTTTTTTGTTTCAACTTTGATACATTTTGTTGGGAAAAAAGCAGTATAGTCGCCAGCACTCAAGGAATCTCCTTCCTTGAGTGCTGGCGACTACCACCAAAAAGACTTTAACTAACTTGGAGTGTAACAGCATATCTCCATATATGGGTACATGGGGTCTCCATATATGGGTAACTGGTCCGATATACATCACTTGCCAGATGGCCAAGATTTGGCACAACCTCGCCCTTGGTTTTGTCTTTCTCAAAATGACAATTGAGTCTCACGTCTCAGCAAGGTTTTTGGATGGCTCATTGGTTTATTGATTTCCCAAAAACGAAAAAGAACTTTCGTATTTCAAGAAAGAATTTCAAGAAATTGTGAACACCACCTATTAAAATATCAGACAGGTTGGAGTGTGTGTGTGAATCAGTACAGGCATCTCATAGCACAGAGAGAGGAGTAGGCTAGTTATTGCAAGGTGATTGCCCTCTGTGATAAAGTTTTAGTAGGCTTTGTCATAAAGGTGAACGTGCTGCCATATTCAACTGCAGAGGCATGGCATTGACCTCTAGTATTGTTTTACTGTAGAGGGTAATGAGCTAGAGAGGTGACAAGTGATGATAGCAAGTCAGGAGGAGTGGTGTGGTGGCCAAAGCCTAATTCATACGACGATGGTGCCAATTTTTGTATTTTTCCCCCCGGCAAGCATACAGTATGGTTGAACTCTCCAGGTCCTTGCACACCGGGCTGGGGGGATTTATCTTTTGCAATTAATTCACCCGGAAATATAGTTTTTGTTGTTTGTGTCAATTTGCACAAAGAATGTGAACAATTCGGAAAACAAAGTAAAAAGTCGAATTTTCGGAGCTTCCGCATCACAAATAAAGGCATCAACCTGTGAGAACGAGGCATCAACTATTATGAATAGTTTTGATGCAAGATATTTGCCAGTGCCTATGTTACATTTTCACATTGTTTATTTGTCATACACCCCCAGTATATAAAGGCCATAACACTCAAACGCTTTCAAAGAAAACAAACGAAATGTCCAATATCCATGTTTAAACTTGATCAAGTCGTAGCTTGGTTCAAGACCTTCCATTATGCTACCACAAAAATAGGCCGCTTGGCTTATTATAAATCACCTTGGAAACACACGCTGATGCAAAATCCATAATGCGAACATCATGCTTCGGACAATATTTAAGCATTCAGGAGCACTGCTACAATCTCCTGTTAGCATGCATTTTGCATTTTTTTACCAATTAAAAATGCATTTTGTATGGATTTGAAGGTGCTATGCAAAGCTACAGTGCTCCTGTAAACAGATTATGGTCCTGGGGGACAGTGTGGTATTGAATGACTAAATAGGCCTACTATGATTTATGATAATGCATACGCGATGCAGGGCTCCTACCCCTCAGACCCTTAACCCCACCTGGGGATTGCAATAGCAGCTCATCGCCATAGTCCTTCAATTTAATGCAAACAGGACTTAGCTTTTATACACACAGAATGTTTTGTTAACCTCAATTGATTTTCCATTAGTTCAAATTAAATTGTTTCACTGAAGATGAAAATGTGATACTTTTGCTACCATAATTTTGTAGTTGTGGTGCATGCCTCTCAGACATGTTTCAAGAAAAAGTTGAACTCATAGCCTACTCATTGAATGGGAATATACTGTCTCTCTCAAACATTTGCGTGCACGCGCACAGTTGCACGCATGCATCCACATACACAAATACACACACGCACACACACGCACGCACGCACGCACACACACACAATGAAAAAAAGAGTGCAAGGTTTTCTTATTTAAGAATATGAGGATCAAGCTTTCTCGGCCCCTCAATGGACTCTCTGATCTCCCAGCTTTGGAGTGCGTACCATTAGCCGACGCTACATGGCCCATGTTAAACAGAGGGTATGTGTGAGCAGTCTACGAATGGGAGAGAGGTGTTCGTTAAGGCCCCACTCATTTGAATTGACAGGTTGAACGCTCCTCGGAGCAGGGGGAGATTTGGGCCATCACTAGATGTGACAAGAGGAGATTACAACGGTAATCCTGCCTGCTCACACCAGGGAATCATCTAGTCTTCAACTTGCTCTTATTAACTGTTACCCACTCACAGTCGGCGTAATTAACCAGTCTCTTAATTTACACCTGTTTGATTTAGTTTCTGTATTCACCAGCGCAGTCGGACTAAATTTCTTTTATTCCGAGGCTCAGCTCTGTTTCACTCTAAGGCCAGGCTATTATCCTTTTAGCTGTGGGTTTGCAAGACTTTAGAATGAGTAGTCTTGTAGTTTTGTATTACAATGGCTGTATCCATCAGTACGCCTAATTACAGTACAAGGGTTCCAGGGTGAGACCAAGGTTTTCTCATTCCATGCACTCATGTCAGACAGAGTAACACTGAACTCCACTACTGTGGACATGCTGCTTTTTAAAAAGAAACAGTATAGTGGCTCATTGGTTCCACAGAAAGAACACACTATGAGTTCTGAATTTCAAATCTATGCACTAAAACACCCCTCCACACTCGCCAGATAAGAGTCAATGTAATATTATGTCCCTGCTTGTATACAGCAGTAAAATTGACCTGACAGTCAGGGACGTGCTGGGCCCCTGATTCAGCCCGGGAAAGAGAGTTGGAGAGGCCCTCATTGCGTGCTATAGAGAGAGATCTCTCTCTATAGCGCTCCTGCTACTCAAAGATTTGCCCTTTTCAGATCACGACAAGTGACAAGCCAGTGGGCCAATTACATGAGTTATATTTCGTCGTTGTCGGGTGGAAACCATGTATGTCCAAAACCGTTTGTTTTGTATTTATCATTTTAAAAATGATTTAAACTAGTCGATCGAACAGCCGATCGAACAGCCGATCTACAAGCACACTACGCCTCGCGTTGCGAGGCGTTGTCTGCTTGTAGATCTGCTGTTTTCACTACTTTTGTGCGACTGCCTTGTATGATGAAGCAAAAAAATGTACAAATTTGAAACTTGGAGATACAAGGTTTCTGCCCGACAGTGGCGATTTACTTTGTTGGCCCGCCCAGCCCCCAAAATGGAACGAAGGCCGACATTTTATTTGTATTTTTTTCTTAATGGCCGGCCTGGACCGGCCGGGAATGAACCGGCCGTTCGGGAGTTGTCCCGCTTTTCCCAATGGCCAGCACGTCCCTGCTGACAGTGAGCAGCGTTCACAGACTGTCTTGGTGTCATAGCATGGCAGCACTGGGTGTGTCCACCAGTTGGTCTCAGCTTCAGGAACCTTTGAGATGTCATTAGATTTTATCGGCCCGTAAAAGGCTCACGGCCAGTCTTGCGTGTCATGTGATTACAGCATGGTTTTCTGACAGCTGATAAGAGGAGGCATTCCAGGCTATACTGTATGCACATGTGGCCTTTAGCCTTTAGCGTCACTTTTATTGTGATTGTGTCATTGAGTTTTGAAGAACCAATACACACTATAAAATCCTGTGTTCATTAAAACTTTGAGGGTGTGCAAATGGACAAAATGGACCCTCTAGGGCCCCTCTAGGGAGTTATAGTACAAATGAATAAATGAACACTGACTATTTTACTATATAAGGCGCTAACTCTAGTGCATACCTACAATCAGAAGAAAAGAAGAAAAAAACCAGACACAGTGATTCATAACGTATTCTTTTACAGCGTTTTGTTTCACTGACTGTATGGATTCAGTCCATGACTAATACCTCTGTCTCAGAATCTTTGGATATTTACTGTCATTAATGGCAGTCAGATGATGCACTTAAAGGGACAGTTCACCCCCAAAAATACGTATTTTCGATCGATTAGGCCTATTATCTATATGGAGAGACAACAGCTGTATTTACTGTACATGGACACCTTTTTTCTGATTATCTGATTAAAATAAACCTCATAGAAGGTTTTGGATCTGGTGTTTACATGTGCTTACCTTTAAATCGGGTTAGACAGCCGGATTGTTATGGTTGATCGGGCTGGCGTGTGCACAGAAATAACATATCAGATTCTAATCGGGTTAAGGTGTATACATGGAAGAAATGTCCTTTTGATCGGGTTGTGAAAAGGTCTAGACCTGCACCCCTCTGCACCTGATTTGAATCTGTACGGGTTGGGCATGATCAGGTTTATTTAGGTGTGGAGAATTTTAATCAGGTTTATTTTTTATCTTGTTAAAAGTGTCCATGTAAACGCAGCTACTGGATACGCTTTGTGTCTCCATAGGGAGGGAAAAACAAAAGAAATATCCATGAATTCAAGTCTCCATGGGACTCCATGGGTTTCACATCGTGATGCGGCGTTGCGACCTTCTATATTTTATACAATAAAAAAAAAAACACATCTTTGAAAGTCTTTTACAGTTTTGGGACCCGAAAGGAACGCTAGGGTTAATGTGATGAATGTATGACTGGGGGAATAATTATAATAATTAATTATCCAGTTGAATATTGGAACTTAAACAGAGTGGGGGAAGATATACTGTCCTCTCCTACATAAGGAAAGTGGGAAAAAAGACATGTGTGTTTTCCAAAAGCATTGTCATTTTCTTGTCAGCATTGTCTCATGGTCTCTCTGGCCGCAAAGTTTCCATCTACGGAGGCGTAGTGCTTTGATAAAAGACCAACTCATGCCAGTGTTCTTTCTTTTCTATCACATTGGTTTAGGGCACATCACTGTTAGACAGCATGGCTTCCATATGACGCATATGGATTCCATCTTGAAATCCCCCCATCATCAGTAAAATGTGCATCTGATTGTGCCATGCAAAGCCAAACATTATGTTCTTCATCAGGATGTACATTCAGGGGCGTCACAAGGGGTAGGAAAGTGGGACTGAGTTACTAGGGCCCAAGGTGGAGGAGCCCTAGTAACTTTAGCTATTGAAAAATAGCAGATATACAAGCTCACAGCGCGGCACCGAGTGCCACGCTGCAAGCTTGTAGATCTGCTATTTTTGAAAAGTCGTGAAAATGTGTGCAAATCTTTGAATATATGTATTTTTTAAGTGAACATTTGTAACTCAAATTTTGCTTCTGGGGTGTCCCTGGAACTAAATATTTTGAGATGGGGGTCCGTGGCTAAATACATATAATTTTGGGGTCCTTCACATGAAAAGGTTTGAGCACCACTAACATGGAAACATAGGTTTCTTGCACACATTTTCACAATTTTTCAAAAATAGCAGATCTACAAGCTCGCAGCGCGGCACTCGGTGCCGCGCTGTGAGCTTGTATATCTTCTATTTTTCAATAGTTAACATTCATGGGGGGCCCGCAGTGAATCCTTGTACCCAGGGCCCAGAATTTGGTGTGACGCCCATGTGTACATTATACACATTTGTCGATGTCGGGCAGAAACTTTGTACAGTATGTCCCGAACGGTTACTTTTCAAGAAATGGAAAACAAATAAAGTAGTAAAAAAATACCTGTGTTTCTATCCAATTTAGTTGTTATGTATTTGCATCGTTCCAGAGTAGAGCGGTATACCCAAACCCAAATCAAAATGTCACAACTTGTAAGCTTGTAGATTGGCTTGTCTTTGTCCAACAATGACATACGATGAAGTAAAGATAAGTAATGTATTCATTCATTGAAATATGGAGAGGTTTTCTGTCGAACATGGATGATATACAGCAGAGGTGTGTGTAGAAAGTTCCTTTACATCTCTCTCTCTCTCTCTCTCTCTCTCTCTCTCTCTCTCTCACGCACGCACGCACGCACGCACGCACGCACGCACACACGCACGCACGCACGCACGCACACACACACACACACACACACTACACACACGCACTACACAAAACGGGGGTCGCATTCTATAAGATAGGAGAACCATAGATATGTGATGCAGTGTTGACAGGAGCAATATCCATCAAGCAGGGCCAGAGCCACCCTGCTGTCATTGTGTGATTGGATTACTGAGGGCCGGGCGTTGCAGCTGCATGGCTCCGGGACGACCCCGCATGTGCTTCCTGTTGCCTGCCTGGCCTTGGAGGGCCTTCAGTGGTCTATCGCAGTGCTTCTCAAACACATACCTGTCAACTATACCCCCAAATTGATACGCGGACCCCCCATCTTAAAGGATTTTGAGCCAAAATCCTTACCCTATCGTTATCCTTAAAGGAGTCATCCAGACCAAAACACATATAGGGTTAAATCTGTCTTTTATCATACCCCTTTATACCTGCTTTAGTCGATTTTTTTCATAGCTGCCCCTGTTGCTAGATTTCGGCTGCCCCTGTTGCTAGATTTTGCGGGCCCTCTCATAACTAACAGAGTAGATAGACTTTATACTAGTGCGGTTATTTCTTCAGCTTCAAATTACAGTTAGTATTTTTTTATTGGATTGTGTTTACACAACGTCCTGAGACCAACCAAACCGCTGTTTTGACCTCACAGGCAGATTTAACCCTATATGTGTTTTGGTCTGGATGACTCCTTTAAAATCCTTATGAGACTCTCATAAGTGAAGTCTGGGAAAACTCTACCATTGTGGAAATGCTGCTTTTTAAAAAAAGAAACAGTAGGCTCATTGGTTCCACGAAAAGCTGAGATTATGAGTTCTGGAACGGGTACACATTATTGTGTATCATTATTTTATGCTTTGACTATTGAAAAATAACAGATATACAAGCTCACAGCGCGGCACGAGCTTGTAGATCTGCTATTTTTGAGAAATCGTGAAAATTAGAATTTTGACCCGATTCTATAAGTGTCTTTTGAATCCTTCTAAGATTTTTTGAAAACCCTATGTTTCCATGTCAGCAATCTGGCCAGCCATCGTCAAAGAAAAGGTCCTTTTCACTTAACTGGAGCTCAGTTAGTCTGTTCTTGAGAGACTACTATGTCAGTGGTTCTCAAACCTTTTCATGTGAAGGACCCCCAAAATGATATTTATTTGGCCACGGACCCCCCCATTTCAAAATATCTAGTTCCAGGGACCACCCAGAAGCAAAATTTTAGTCACAAACGTTCGCTTTGAAAATACATGTATTCAAAGATTTGCACACATTTTCACGACTTTTTCAAAAATAGCAGATCTACAAGCTCGCAGCGTGGCACTCGGTGCCGCGCTGTGAGCTTGTATATCTGCTATTTTTCACTGGTTAAAGCAGTCAATAATTCTAGGCCTAAATGGGTTAAATCTGCTATGCACTAAAACACCCCTCCACACTCGCCAGATTAGAGTCAATGTAATATTATGTCTCTGCTGGTAAACAGCAGTAAAATTGACCTGACAGTGAACAGTTTCCACTGCCGACGAAATGAACTTGAAGCTGGCCTGAATGAGGAAACACAGCAGAACAACGATGAGTTTGGGAGTTTGTCACCCGCGGCCGGTCATATTGTTGTCTGGACAGAGCTAAACCGATTTAAGTTCGGCACTAAAAGTGGAGTATGCATATAAGTGAAGACAGTTGTTGTTAGATTGTGTGCAGAACTCTACTACTACTGAATTCCACAGTGAAACCTGCTATCTGAATAGTGCACTATTATACCGGTATCTCTCATTTGGCTATCTGCACCATAATAGTGAAATGAGCCACTGTAGATCGGCTGCAGTATATCTTCGCTATTTTTGATCAAGTATAAAATAGGGCTCAAATGGTGAAACTGTTCCTCATTTTGCTGGGGACCCCCTAGAACCCTTTCTAGGCCCTCTAGGGGTCCCCAGTTCCACCTCCACCCTATACCCCCATGATATTAGATACCATCCATCAGCTCGGTGAGCTGTTGATAGGAACCCCAAATAAAAAGAATAATTAACACTTTGAAGTACAAACAGATGTGGTATATTCAAGTCATAATAATAACAACAGTAATCTACACATGGATACCAATGCTGTAAATGTAAAGTGAAAGCAGTTTTGAAAGAATCATTCCATTTGCTAGTAGCACATCCATAGTAGGCTAATATACATCCACATAGGAATATTGCTAGATTAATAATATTCCAATTATTCTGTAAGTGATATTGATTGTCTACAAAGAAATGAATGTTTTCCAGCTAAAGTGAATGTAAATTGGAGATGAGATTGGTTACTGCTCTCTCTCTCTTTCTCTCTCTCTCTCCCTCTCTCTGTCTCTCTCTCTCTCTCTCTCCCTCCACTTTCCACTTTCTTGCTCTCTCCTCCCCGTGTCTCTTTCTCCAACCACTTCCTGCAGTACGATGAATGGATGGAGACTCAAGGGTTTTTATGTAGTAATAACCATATTCACTAAAATCAATAGCATGGGAGAGGAGGCAATAATGCAGGCTAACTGAAGGAAATGAAATCACACACAGCGATAGAGGACAGAAAAAGGAAATAAGGTGATTTGTATTGAAGAGTAGGCTTTTCATTAAGGACATTCAGAACGGGTACACATTATTGTGTATCATTATTTTATGCTTTAACTATTGAAAAATAGCAGATATACAAGCTCACAGCGCGGCACCGAGTGCCGCACTGCGAGCTTGTAGATCTGCTATTTTTGAAAAATCGTGAAAATTTGAATTTTGACCCGATTCTATAAGTGTCTTTTGAATCCTTCTAAGATTTTTGGAAAAAACCTATGTTTCTATGTCAGCAATCTGGCCAGCCATCGTCAAAGAAAAGGTCCTTTTCACTTAACTGGAGCTCAGTTAGTCTGTTCTTGAGAGACTACTATGTCAGTGGTGCTCAAACCTTTTCATGTGAAGGACCCCCAAAATGATATTTATTTGGCCACGGACCCCCATTTCAAAATATCTAGTTCCAGGGACCACCCAGAAGCAAAATTTTACAGTTACAAACGTTCGCTTTGAAAATACATATATTCAAAGATTTGCACTCATTTTCACGACTTTTTCCAAAAATAGCAGATCTACAAGCTCGCAGCGCGGCACTCGGTGCCGCGCTGTGAGCTTGTATATCTGCTATTTTTCACTGGTTAAAGCAGTCAATAATTCTAGGCCTAAATGGGTTAAGGACATACGCTGTGAGTGTTGGCCTGCAACATTCAATTTTGGAGCCGGTTTTGCAGGTGGACATTTTCTTCTTTCTCTTAATCCCTAATACCAATAAGTTTAATATTCCGTATTGGGCATCAGCAGTATTTCATGATTACAATTGTCTTTGTACGTTTTTGAGCACTTAGCTATACAGAGAAAAACGGTACGTGCTATGTGTTTTAAAAAAATGTTTCATGCAGCAGTAAAGCGTACTGCTGTATAAACTGCTGTATTATGGATATTAGAATAAAAGCAATGCATCCGCTAATGTGGTATCGCTCGATTCCTTCTCCCCCTTTTCTTCAAGTTTCACTCATCTACTTTGATTTCTCTACTTCAAGGGTCTTCAACAGGGGGTCCGGGACCCCTATAGGGGGTCCTCCAAATCTTTGTGTGATAGAAACTTTTTTTCCTTTTTTATATTAACCACTTGCGTCCATATTCGGAGAACTTTAGCCAAAAATAGCAGATCTACAAGCTCACAACGCCTCGCGCTGCAAGGCGTTGTGAGCTTGTAGATCGGCTATTTCCGGCAAAGAGCTTCGGTGTAGAATGGAAAAAGAGCAGTCTAAGTACAGAGTGAAAGTCAAGTTTATTAATTATTGACCGTTCAAGTGGTTAAATATCTGAAAATACACTGATGATTGTGCTGTCAAACATTGAAACTATATGGAATCTATGAACAGGTTGTGGGGGTCCCTGCTTCATCTCTCTCTCTCATCTAAGGGGTCCTTGGCCTGAAAACGTTGAAGACCCCTGCTCTACTTCCTTCATCAACACCATTGTATCCCCCCCCCCCCCATACCTCCCCACCACATCACTGACCCCCCAACCCATCCAGCTCTTAATTAAAGCACATAGGCCTACCAGCCCAGCCCCACATCCACTGCAGCTCAGAGACCCCTGTGCAGTAGGATTATGGGATTACAGCAGTGGGGTCCATGCCTGTGAAAGCCCTCTGTAGCAGCCAGCGTGCGGCTGGGAGCCCCGTGGCACAATGGAATTCTCTGTGGAATTCTTCGCCAGGACTAGCGGAGCCCTGGCCTTTGTAGGCAGCACAGCAGGTCTCCGCTGGCATCCACCCCGTGTTTCCATATTGGCAAAGCTAGAGAGAGACAGAGTTGTGGACAGGGCCGTGCTGGGCCCCTGATTCAGCCCGGGAAAAAGAGTTGGAGAGGCCCTCATTGCACGCTATAGAGAGAGATCTCTCTCTATAGCGCTGCTGCTACTTTGCCATTTCAGATCATGACAAGTGACAAGCCAGTGGGCCAATTACTGTACATGAGTTATATTTCGTCGTTGTCGGGTGGAAACCTTGTATGTCCAAAACCGTTTGTTTTGTATTTTTATCATTTTAAAAAGTATTTAAACTAGTGAAAACAGCCGATCTACAAGCACACAACGCCTCGCGGTGCGAGGCGTTGTGTGCTTGTAGATCTGCTGTTTTCACTACTTTTGTGCAACGGCCTTGTATGATGAAGCAGGGCTTTGCTTTGCGAAAAAAAAATGCTACAAGGTTTCTGCCCGACAGTGACGATTTACTTTGTTGGCCGCCCAGCCCCCAAAATGGAACTAAGGCCGACATTTTATTTAATTTATTTTCCTAATGGCCGGCCTGGACAGGCAGGGAATGAACCGGCCGTTCGGGAGTTGTCCCGCTTTTCCCAATGGCCAGCATGTCCCTGGTTGTGGAGAGAGGGAGAGAGAGAGAGAGAGAGAGAGGGAGGGAGAGAGAGAGAGAGAGAGAGAGAGAGAGAGAGAGAGAGAGAGAGAGAGAGAGAGAGAGAGAGAGAGAGAGAGAGAGAGAGAGAGAGAGTACATAAAATGATTATCCATGTATTCAGTGGATTGGAATTCCATTAAGTTGGAATGCCCAAATTACCCCCAAAGAGGTGCGGGCGGGGGTTGTGGAGTTGTTGTTTACCCCCTTAAGTGTGGCAGAATTAATAAGACTATTACCTCAACAATTACCGCTCTGCGCAGCACCCAGGATTCATTTCAGTAGAAATCCGATGCCACTAATTAAAACTGTAGCAATCACTCTGGCCTGAGAGTGATTGTCTCAGAAGATACATTCCCCCCACCGAATTACAAAGGCAATTTTATGAGTTGGAAAACTGAGAGCAATTATTTTAACGAGCATAAAGCATTTTCTATCGAGCAGCGGTCCCGGCTGATCTAATATTAGCGTTCCTACTATAAGCAGAAAAATAAAGAGTGATGCCAGCACCGGGAGAAAATGAGGCTGCTTCCACAGTGGGCCGTAAAGCAGGGAGGTGTCGACCTCCCGCTGCTGCTCTCTGTGTGGTCACAGACTGTCTGGCCATGGCCCATATAGCAACCATTTTTACAGGGAACACTTGTACGTGCATGCGCGCAGGCCCACACACACACACACACGCGCGCATACACACGCGTGCGCATACACACACATGCACACGCACACACACACATGCACACGCACGCACGCACGCACGGTCGCACGCACGCATGCACGCACGCATGCACGCACACACTCACACACACACGCAACTTGCAATTAAAATTACCCCAACTTGCTTTGAACAATTTTGGTAATACTGTACAAGATTCCTTTCTTTATAAAATAAATTATATGAAAAAAAAAAAGAAATACAACATGCATATCTTTTCCAAAAACTTGAATAATGTATATGACTTGAATAATGTTGACTATTTACTACATCTCATTTTTGGGCTCAGCCATGTAGGTTCAGATGCAGCAATCATTTAGCATTACAACTTGTTTAACATAAAGGTTTTTTTACCGATACTTCAAGGTTACCTCAAGCTAAACCTCCTATCGGGGGGAAGATGGGGGGGGGGGCACATTCGCGCACGTGTGTGTGTGTGCGCGCGCGCGTGTGTGTATATGTTTGTGTGTCCTTTCATATGTGCCCCTCCACATCTGTAATTACCCTGGCATTAACAGCCAGTGTCTATAATTCCCCGCTGCAATTAAATGTGTTTTGACACAGGGGATCTCCCCAAACTTATCATTACTGATGTGCAAATTACACACACACATACCTCTGACATGTTCCCCCAATTAGTCACTTTGTACTCTTAATTAAGGAGCATTAATCTTGTGCGTGTGTCTTCTGGAAGCTGTGGGCTGCAGACTGGCAGTGCGCGGCAGGATGAAATGAAATGAGAGCGAGGCAGGGGGGCCACATCATGGCATGCTGGAATGCACTGGCTCGGTCTGGGACTGGCACAGGCCATGCTTCGCTGCACTTAGAGAAAGACAGGAACAGAGAGCGTGTACACTCAGTATACACTATCACTCCCTTTGTTGTGGGCTTTGTTATGCATGCATGAATGCTTCCCTGATAGTGAGACAACTAATCCCAAACATGACGGCATAAAAGACGGTGTCAGTCACCATGTCAGGTGAAATGAAAGAATGAATCATAATTTGACAGTGAACAGCAGGTCATGGTTAACGCATTCCAAGGGGAGGTATTTATACAGTAAGACACCAGCTTCATTGTCTATTTACAAGACTAGAAGCTCGGCCGCCCGAGTCGGCGACCTGGCCAACTCGGGAACGATGTAAATAGGGAATGAATGCCCCGCCCTTTAATGCAAACCCCATTATACCTGTTGCCATAGCCATAGGACCCGTTTTGACCATCTGTTTGCCTGTGTCCATATATGGAGATATCTGTCCTGTATCTGCCTGACGGGCGGCCGAGCGTCTAGTCGAGGACTGGCCTACTCGGGAACGATGTACGTAAATAGGGAATGAATGCCCCACCCTTTAATGCAAACCCATAATACCTGTTGTCATACGACCTGTTTTGACCATCTGTTTGCCTGTGTCCATTTATGCCCATATATGGAGATATCTGTCTGTCTGTGTCCATGTTATGCCCATATTTGGAGATCTCTGTATCTGTCTAGCCATGTGTCTAGTCGGGTGCCGGCCTACTCGGGAACGATGTAAATAGGGAACGAATCCCCCACCCTTTAATGCAAACACCACTATACCTGTTGTCATAGGACCCGTTTTGACCCTCTGTTTGCTATGTGTCCATTTATGCCCATATATGGAGATATCATGCCCATATATCGAGATATTTGTCTGTCTGCGTCCATTTTATGCCCATATATGGAAATCTCTGTATCTGTCTGTCTGTGTCCCTTTTATGCCCATATATGGAGATCTCTCACATTGTGTTCGAAATTATCACAACTTTTTCAAACTTACCTGAATAATGGCCAAGCATAATTGAACTGAAACATTTCCAATCAATCTGCGCTTTAGAATGCAGTTACAATAACAAAACATTGATCAAGTATTATTTACTGTATTGGATTACCTACTATCTCAATGGTTCAAGACTCTGCAAGTTGATTTACATACTGTACGGAACTCAGCTGAATCCAAAGGCTTGAAATTCAAACAGACCACCGTATAGGCTTTTGAAAATGGTGGCCAACAATGACAAACATACTGGGAGTCGTATTCAGTGAGCTACATGCCAGGCCACTGGTATGGTCCTTTAACCACATGTACCCTAACATCCCTATATAAAAGGTGAACATTTTGGCAAAAAAAATAGGCAAACATTCAGTGGAAATAGCAGATCCAAAAGCTCAATGAAACACGTTGTGAGCTTGTAGATTTTCGGTGTAGAGCGGAAAAAAGGAGCGGGCCAAAGATAGACCTACAGGGGAAAGTATCGAGGGTTAAATGTCTGAAAATACACATTGAGAGAGAAGACTGCAACAAAGCAAAAGGCCCGCAACACTCCAGATTAGATCAGCGTTGATGACAATTATATACAATAGTGGGGGTCCCTGCTTCATCTCTCTCTCAGATAGGGGGTCCTTGGCCTGAAAAAGGTTGAAGACCCCTGGTCTATACTAATAGTAGCCTATTGTATATACACTAATTCTACTGTGAATCACTATGACTTGAACTGTCCTTCAGTTGGACTTTTTCATTTTTAAAGATATCCCTATGCACTCATCCGGCCTCCCATCATGTCTAGCAGTGTCCCTTCATCTTCCATTTTTAATTAGCAAGGCTCCTCAGGATTCAGCAGATTACGGTGCAACCAACTTGTTTGTACCAGGGTTTTCTATGAACAATGTGATTTCTGTGCAGGGTAACTTTCTCTGCTGTACTGTATGTAGCGGAGCCTCTGTACGAATATTTATGACACGAGGCATCAGTCCATTGGAAGCAATTTTCCTCAAGCTCGCGGCTTTTCATTCGTTCAGTGAAGAAGATGTGTTTGTTTGTTGAGCATGCTGTGAGATACACAACATTGTGCATTATTTTGGTTTGCAGTGTGGGGAACAGAAAAACACAAAGCACCCAACATTGTAATCATTTTCTTATGGTCACATAGCACCAAAATAACACCACTGATGCTCGCCAGATCACATTTTTATGTTGTTACAAAACACATGCACGCATGCACACATGCAGGCATGCACGTGCACGAACACACACACACACACACTTTGGTTTTGCAAACTTTTGGAGACACTGACTTACATTCATTCCATTCCTTTAATATCCTAAACCCTAACCCTAACCCCATCCCCAAACCCCACCGTAACCCTATGAAACTGTAAAATCAAATTGAGGACACCAATTTTGGCTCCAATTTGACAAATGTTGCCCATAGAAATCAATCACGCACACACACACACACACACACACACACACACACACACACACACACACACACACACACACACACACACACACACACACACACACAGAGACACACACGCACGCACGCACGCACGCACGCACACACACACACACACACACACACACACACACACACACACACACACACACACACACACACACAGGTCATGCACCAAGTGCTACTGTATGACGCGTTATACATACAACTGAGACTATACTCGATGGTCTAGTATAGTTGAGCACTCTGCATGTCCTGACTCTAAATATCAGGTTTAGCCAGAAAGTGTGTGTTTTGCTCCTTAAGGTCGCGCTGAACGGATATCTCCGCACCATAATATGTATGGAAAAGAAATATGTAACGAGCTGTTTATCTGACTCTGTCCTCAGTCTCCTGCACATCTGGACCCTAAATTACAATGGCTGCAAACGAGGAGAAATTTACAGTCGTCCTGACAGAGTTTCAGACTGGGCACAGAGCCCAGTCCCCCTGCCTCACACAGCCCTGGAGCCCTGAGCACACATGGGGCCATTATTTGTAAAGTAGCTGCGGTGGCACCAGGGAATGATTTGAAAGGCGTGTGTGTGTGTGTGTGTGTGTGTGTGTGTGTGTGTGTGTGCGTGTGCGTGTGTGCGTGTGCGTGTGCGTGTGTGTGTGTGTGTGTGTGTGTGTGTGTGTGTGTGTGTGTGTGTGTGCTGGAACATGCAGCCCTAGTATGTTTACTCTTTCTTATCACATCCACACATCTCCCGTAAGTGGTGGCGAGAGAGCGTGCCGTGTCGAGGCGGAGATACGAGGAGATTACCGTGCCACTCAAACCCCAAACTCTCCACCCGGCCCCCGCCTACTCCTCTCTCCTTGAAAATGGATTATCTTTTAGAAGTATTGTAAAGCACTTGAGTGAAATGTTCGCACACACATGTTTATATTTCATGTTATTTGGCAGTGAACACCCGCCTTATATATATATAGTTACAGCAGTGGTACATAAAGCACAGCTTATGGCTACGCGTGAGCAAGGTGGAGATTTGAAGGCTAACAAGCGAAACGGGATTGCATTAACACATCGCACAGTTTCACTGGGAAATCGAAAATACAAGAAAAGAACATTTAGGAAAGACATGTCAGTGAACATCCAAGAGTGAACAAGGGCCGTCTGAGGGGATAGGGAGAAGAGAGACAGAGAAAGGGAGCAAGAGAGAGAGAGTGAGTAAAAGAAGAGTGACAGGAATAGAGTTGTGATACACATACAGCAACAGAGAAGAGGGGATAATGTCTCTGGCATGGAGCCCTATAGTAAAGCCACTGGTTGGCTATGGCTCTGGGCTGTAGACGGGCCGTCTCCTCGCAGTGCAGGGTGAATTAGACTGTGGTTCCCCAGCGCGCCTCAGCCAGCCTCAGCAATGTGCTAAACCCAGACGTGACTTATGGCTACCCACCAGAGATTAGGCCGCCAGACCCAGGACTTACACCACAGAGCAGCGAGGCAAAAGGGAGGTTCATCACGAGCGCCACAAAAAGAAACCGGGACAAGACATGACATGTGTGCAGCCTCGGAATCTTGGTTCTGCTGTGAACCCCTCTCGGTTCTCCTGGCAGATTTAGACAGACCCACGCCAAAAGACACAGTTCTGTCCAGTCATTGCCCGGCCATGGCCGCCTTCGTGGTCTGCCGGTCAGAGGAACCTCACAGGGGACAGATGTTCTCTGCTAGTTCTCATGACCACAGCTCAAAGGGATCCTCCCAAGCAGGAGGGTGATGAGTACCCGTGGTCAGGGTGGAACTGCTTTTAGCATCATGATCATGTCATAATGCAATCCCATGTCCATTCCCAGTTCTCAAGTAAAGGATTGGATTTCATTGTTTACGTGGAAATGATGAGCCGTTGAAGGAGTATGAGGTACTGCAAGAAGGCCAGCTCATATATTAGTAATGCACAGAAATAAGGTGAAGTATGTAAAAACAAAAACTGTTATTCAAAGAAACATTTTCTCAGTGTCACAAGGCTACAACTCAGGTGATTACATAATGTGAGAAAACACAATGTTTCCTTCAGGCTACTGTGCCGGCCCTTCAGAGTGATTCTAATGCTCTCTCTCTCTCTTTGTTGAAACATGTTCTGATAGTTTCATTACACAGCTCTGACAGCCAAGTCAATCAAAACACCATCAAAGTTATTTGATATAGGACTCTTTGATAGCTTACTCAGTATCACGTATCACAGAGGGCAAGTGTGTTGTTAATCAGACTCTGTTTGTGCATCGTGCTTTCCAGCTTGCCATAGAATCTGGTTTGCAGGAACGCCTCAAGACATGGAAGCCTGATATCATGCTAGGGCTGGTACATAAAGTGCCTCCTGGCATGACGCGCTTGTATGTCCTGCAAGTGAAGGATAATATGTCGAACCTTGTAATGTAGCGCAAGAAAACAGTCATACACAATGTGATTATAGATGTTTGTACAATTTCCAGCCATGTGTCACTTGTTATATAACGTTATAGTTAACTATAAATCCCCAAGAATGACACCCGCATTCATCAGACATTCTGCTTCATATTACAATTATTTACCATCTTTGACTAGATTTACAGTTTAATTTGCGGCGTGCGGTCATTTATTGATCTGCAAAAGCTTATTAGCGATCGCATTCACATACTTGTTCAGCAACACATATCCTTCATTTCTCACATAAGCAGCGGGTTCCTGGGAGAAATCTATGGCTGTGTCATTCACACTGTAGGGGGCTAAATAATATTATGCCACACTCGCATAGTTATCTAATACTGCCCACCCAACAAATTAGAGAGGGTCCTCTGTTCTGCCTATTCCATTCTGTTTCATGAGTGTTTCATGTAAATGTTGACACTTAAGGCCTTTGCACACAGGACAGTTGCGTTTCTTCCGTTTGCTGTATGAATAAAACGCATTGGATTTGGTGTGCAATGCTGTGCGGAATCGGCGCTGCGGATCCCAAAATGAGTCATAAAAGGAGTGATGAGTTTTTTACAGCATGCGACAAGACGCACAAATCGAACTGGGTTCGATCGAGAAAAAAACGCACGACCGCAGCCACTCGTCGCACGGCTAATTCACGATTAGAAATGAAATTGGCCGTTTTATCCGTGCGGTTAAACGCGCCTGTGTGCAAAGGGCTTTACAGTAGTGTAGTGGCCAAATGCACTTGGATGTATTAAATACCATTGTTCCAATGAGGTTTTAGCACCATATACAGTACATTTCTATTTCCATTATCATAGGCCAGTGATACTGAACCTCTGGTTCTGTTAAAGCATTCAGGCGCGTTTCCTCGGAGCCCCCCCCGATGAATCAAACCTGGAGAGCCATGCATCCAGGTTCTCGCTTCTCCCCGGGCTGATTCAGCATCCCGAGCAGAGCCCAGCGCCACGCAGACACACAGGCCATTTGATTGGCTTCCATCAGCACCAGGCCATCAGAGACCCATCCCATGCGTTCCTGTTTAGATTTCAAAACACCTCATTTATCCCAGATCATTTATACAGCTCCACTCTCCTGCTTTTATTGGCTCTCATCAGTCTTGTTTAAAGCAACCATGCATAAGAGATGGGGTTACTGGGGGGAAATTGCCCTAGTTTGATAATGAGCCCTGCTAGAGGTGGGCTGATGGTGGTGGGTGGGCCTGGGAAGAGGAAGTCAATAATTAAACTGTACAGGTGATTCATTCAAAGCGAAGGCAATGTGTGAGATTGTGACAACACAGCAGCGAAGATGAAACTTAATTGCAGACATTGGCGGCGGCTGAAATGGATTGTTCTTGCTGGGGCGTCTGTCTTAGCAGAGGCCTTGCTGTGAAGATGGGTTTATCTATATGAGCTGTCTTTACTGTTGATGTGTGCGTGCGTGCATGTGTGCAGCGTGTAAATAAAATGAATGTCAAACACCACGCACGCAAGCTCCTCACCCCAAAAGGGCATTGTGATGGAAAAAATGGTTCTCAAACATTTTCATGCCAAGGACCCCCAAATTCATACAGTATGCATTTGGCTACCGCTACACGGACCCCATTTGAAAAGATTTTGTGCCTGGGACCCCCATAAGAGAAGATTTGCACACATCTAAGTATTAATTTACAGAATGTCTGTCCGCCATCCGCCGTCTGACCGTCTGTCTGCATGCTGACAACACCGATACTAAACAGTGTCACCATCTTACAATAAATGCGAGAAGTCTCTGCGTGCGTGTCTTCGTGTGTGTGTGTATGTAATCCACGTATCTCGAGAACCGTTCGTCCCACCGACTTCAGATTCGGCACGCGCACTCCCCGCCGCGGCGCGGCGCGGAGTGCAGTGCCGGGCCTCGACCCGACCCGATGCACGGTTTTCCGAAACCAGCGCAAAACGTTCGGAATCTCCTTATGCGGGGCTGATTGTTGACATCAGGCTGTTCCGGAGGAAATCAGCGCAAGCGCTGACTCATTGTGACATCACTTCATAAAAGGCTCTGACATCAAGTACGCCACATGAGTCAACAAGAAATGCCATGGTTATGTATTGAATGTCATCAGTATGACGTGTTCTGATGTTCATATATGGGCATAAATGGACACAGGCAAACATATGGTCGGCGGCTCTTATGACAACAGGTATAATGGGGTTTGCATTAAAGGGTAGGGCATTCACAGAGATGTCCATATATGGGCATAAAATGGATGCCCGTATGCAGAGCTGATGTCTGACATCAGAGTTTTCCGGAACCGGTACTGTGTCTGCAGAGATCTCCATATATGGGCATAAGTGGACAAAGGCAAACAGATGGTCAAAACGGGTACTATGACAACAGGTATAATGGGGTTTGCATTAAAGGGGGAACCGGTCTGCAACACAGTCGGAGGCACAGACAGATACAGAGATCTCCATAATGGGCACAAAGGGACACAGACAAACAGATACAGAGATCTCCATATATGGGCATAAAATGGATGCAGACAGACAGATACAGATATCTCCATTTATGAGCATAAATGGACACAGGCAAACAGATGGTCAATACGGGTCCTACAGAGATCTCCATATATGGGCATAAAATGGACGCAGACAGACAGATAAAAATCTGTCGAGGTACCAACTTGCGCCTCATAGTCACTTTCCGAAGAAAACAACAAGTGCGACCCGCAGAGCGAGCAAGTATGGTGGTGTTGAGTGCTGTCTGTATGTGGGTGGGCAAGTTGGCACTCTGTCGAGGTGCCTTGTTATTATTATCAGGTCGCACTTGTTGATGGTGACATCACATGGACGCTGCTCCCTCATTGGCTAAAGGCCCTGCCTTTGTACTGTCGACTGGATACAGACATCACCGAACACAGTACAGTAAGTAAATATAAAATAGGGCTGAAGTGGTTAAACAGTTCCTCATTATGCTGGGGGTCCAGGAACCCCCTCAATGTCTCCCGGGGGCCCGTGGAGCCCACTGTAAGAACCTCTGAACAACTGAGGTGGTGTTTGTTGTTGGGTAGATAATATGCATATGGACAAACCTACCTTGGAGGTCACAAAGCACTGCAAGATCTGCCCCTCAATATTTCTTAGTTAGTCATATAACAGGACATCACCTGAGCAGAACGTCATTGGAAAACATTAACACAGGTTAAAATGTCACAACATCAAATTAGTAATTATTATTCAATTGTATTTTCCATCATAAAATAGACTCCTGACCTCATCTACTGTTGTACTATGTTATTCCTGACTACTTTGGGTGTGGGCAATGTAACAATAGTTTTTACTCCCAAACCTAATGTGCTGAAAGCTCAGTCAGTATGGTAACTTCATCATTGTATTGTTTTCCTATTCTTCTCTATGCTTCAGTAGTCATCAAGTACTGCCTGGGTTGCACAACACTGGCCATGAGAATCTTTGGATTTGTATCTTGGTTCCCCATTGTACAACATACAAATGTTACTCATAGCAGGGTGGAATTACACCCATAATACCATAATTGCTCGGTTTAAGCAAATAAGCCACATTTTAATCTTGACTGGTTTAATATCTTAACTGGTTTAATATCATTAACTGGGTCATGTTGTTTTGTGTTCAGTCTGAGAACAGTTATCTTGTGACCATGGTTAGGAGGATGCCGTGGCACATAGCCAATGAATCTCCACTTATTAACTATCCCCACACTGAGGGCTCTTGTGTCTGCCATGCATTTCACAGGGCAGCATGTGAAGTATTCATATAACAGCATAACATATTCATAGTCCTCCAATCAAGATCCAACAGCAGGGTGTTACATTATGTAATTTATGAATGTTTAGGTCTCCAGTTGACATTGATAGATGATAAAATACACCGGTGTGTTAATTCTGATTATATAATACGTTGTCTTACAGCCTGCGGCAATTCAAATTACCACGCTTACTGACATTTTATGCTGCCAAATCCTCTAATATGCAGTACAGGAAACAGGTGATAGAGAACAGCATAACAAGGCTAAAAAGCCAGGGATATCTCAAACGATGAGTCCCATGTGAAGTAATGGATTTACGGCGTTTAATCCCTTATCAAACAGACTATATGGTGAAGCCAGGTTCTAATCCAGGGGAATTCACAATCCATTTCCAGTGTTTGGCCAGAGTGGATCCACAGGGGTGCCCTGAGCTATCACTTCTATAACCTTGAGCAGGAATCTTTGCAACGCACTATATAATTGCTACTATTACTGAGAAATATATCCGTTTTATACCTATTCCATTGCCCTGGCTATACGTATGAATTTCTCCCATGAAGACATAGAATTAGGACTAGGCCTTCTTCCAAATCAATTAGTTTTTTTTATAGAATGGCAGAAGCCGTAATGTCAGTTTGTCTTTATATGGGTAATTAATATTGTTTTTCTAACCTCAAACACACATGTAAGCTTTTTCCACATACCGGTAAAAAGTTCCACAAAGTTGCAGCAAAAACCTTCAACCAAAGATTGATGCCTTCCTTCACCTTTGTTCGGTTGTGCAGGATCCAGTGGCTGCACTGACCACATTCTCTCCAAACACTAAACACCAAACATCACTCCAACTATATAATCTTTCTTCATTTATTCCCTATTTGCTATGGAAATATTCCTCTAACTCTCAGAATAAGCTGTTATAAGCCATTTATTAAAAACCTAAAAAGAAAATAAATACATATTGGCCTACGCTACTTTTCATTGGTTTACTTTTTTTTTTTTATCCAACACACAGGCGTAAATGGTGTTCAATCGTATACAGATTTATGAAAAAAAAAAAAAAAGTGTGCCAAACGGGTGGAGTTAGCTCATCATTTGACAGAAAATGTGAGGATCCAATGGAGTTTGGAGGATTTGGTCAAAGCGCTTTTTACTACTTTCCATTGGTTAAATATTTAAGGAACACAAGACATAAAGGGTGTTCAAAAACACTGATTTATGGGAGGAAAAAAAATCTAAAACCTCATAGATGGAGTTAGCTGGTTTTGGCCCGACACCAACGATATATATATATAGTAGCCTATGTACTGTATAAGTATGTGTATTATGTAGTATGTGTAAGTTAAACTATTTATTTAATTCAAACATCAAACGTCCAGCATTTGGAGAGGAGATAATACTTTTTAGACAAGTAGTATATAGCAGCTTACATCTTCTGGAGGCAGCCCTGCTTGGGCTTTTTATCTCTGAATAATTAATTCCAACGGCTGAAGTAATTTTGCTATTCATGACCTTGATAGTGGGCACATTAAAGAGGGGAGCGTTTGTTAAACGTGAAATTATATGCGACTAGAAAGGCGTAGCTACATGTTGACACCCCAGAGTAAACAAACGAGTTCGGCAAGCAGAGAAGGGATTACCATATCTCCACTTAACTTATTTTATCCTGTGAGAATCATCAATATTAAACGGTAAGGAGAGGGGGAGAAACTGCTGAGGTGGGCTTTTTAGCAGCCGGGTGAACCACTGTGTTTAAGGAGAGAGATAAATGAGAGAGCCCCCTGGAATCTACAAAGAAAGTAAACATTGCCTTTTTATCTTTCCTTTTCGCTACACATGGCCTCTCCATTTAGAAATAATTCAACACGCTGCGAAGTCACAACCATTTTCTCCGCTCTTCCTTTCTTGTTGTTCGACTGGTTTCGGTGGTTGACAACTTGCGTGTCCAGTACCTGGTGCCAGCTTTCCTTTTACTGTGCAGAAAGGCAGACATAAATATTGACTAGACACTTTTTCTACATATTTACAGCCCTACTAATGCTATCATTAATTTCATCAGGGCTGTATTTTGCAGCTCATTGCAGTTTTGACCCTTAATGAGGGTAATGCTAAGTGAGGAGTGACCCGTGTTTGGATGCCTTTGGGCTAAAAGCGGGTGAATGTGCTGCGTCTGGCTGTCATGACTGCACGTAGCGTATGGAGGTGGACATTGCCTCAGGCCTGTCACATTCAGCATGCCCAGGTCTCTTTGTCAGGTAAATGACCCAGGAGGCCAAATAGACTGCTGATCTACAGGTTTTATTTCTGGCCATCTTACCTGTCAGTCAAATAAAACTAAAAGAAAACGTGGGACTTCACAAAGAACAAACTATATTGCAAATCCTGCAGTGTTCATTTCACTCTGAGTGTGTATTCTTGTAATCAAATTGGGTCAGGGGCGTCAATTGGGTATGGCACGGGTATGCAGCTGCCATACCCTGGGTCCAGGGGGAAAATAAAAGTTATTCATAAATATAAATTCATGAATGTCTCTTTGTCTATCTGTGCTGGTTATTATGTTGTTACAATACAGTAAAATAACTACAAATGCAAAATTTTACAAAACGGTCACTTTAACAAGGTATTAACTTTAGCTGCACACAACCGTTCCAGGCTGCCATATCCAGCCCAAGAAAAAATAAAATGTACTTCTTAAAATAAATGTATCATGCCTGTTGCTAAGGTATGGCAACATGACCGGTGTCTTGCACGCGCGCGAAGGCGCGCGTGCAAGACACCAGTCATGTTGCCATACCTTAGCTTTTTCTGAACTGACGCCACTGAATTGGGTTAGTTAAAAGTAGAAATGATTAGTGTTGTAGTACTCGAGTCAATGACTCGTCTCGAGTCAGGACTCGAGTCCAAATTTTCACTGACTCGGTCTCGTCTCGGTCTCGCCCTTAATTTGACTTGGACTCGTCTCGGTCTCGGTCTAATTTGACTTGGACTCGCCCCCCACCGAGTCCACTCGAGTCAAGTCACTACAATGCAATGGAATAAATGTTATATCCATATGAGGAGCGCATTCACGTTAACATTAAGAGAGCTGCCTTGTTAAGTAACAGAGCATTCTGACGTGCATCTGATAGTCACACAGTAGTAGCACACACGCACACACAGGCACACACACACAGAGCCACACAGCAGCAAGCATCTAATCTTCCCAGAAGTTATTTTTTTCGCCAAACAGACAACAGCACAACAGTCCACTTTCCTCTTACCTGCAGGATATCCTTGTGTCCCCAAATAAATAAGTCCTAACAGCTTCCAAACACAAGCCTTTGTGATCATGTGTTGTGTAGTTTAATCCACCCGCACAGCTGGATTAAGAATGTACGTCTTTTTATATTTCCAGGTGTAGTCTATTACTCGTTAAGCAAGCCTCGTCCGAAAGTTTTAAATTGCACTGATCAACAGAGAGAAGTGTAACATTGTAAGTCCCTGTAGAGAGGTTATAACGAATCAAAACAACTAATGACATAGGGTGTTTGAATGGGAAAACCTTATTTATTTATTTTAGCTTTTAGTCAAAATAAAATATTAAGATAAGAGTTTGTTTGAAAAAACGTTTTGCTAAAATCATGCATGCTCTATTTCAATGCAACTATAACAGCAATGTTTAAAAATGTTATAGATTACAGTAGTAGACATAATTATTTTTTAAATAATATTATTTTTGTTATCACTTGGCCTTTTGGTGCATGGGCATCAATATTATATCCATATCATGACATTAGACTGGATAGGCCTAATTATCGTCTGTGATTTGGGATATTGTACTGCAGTATATGCCAAGTCTTATTTGTACACTAAAGTACTTGTTCTCTGCCTGGGAGAAAATGTAATTGTAGCAACTCAAATGTCTAGTTCTTAGACAGAAAATTGGTATGGGAAAAAACTACCTCTCCAAAAAAACTCCCTCAAACCTAAACCACAGCATTGACAGCAACCAAAGGTAATTTGGGGAGACCTATTGATTTAATTTGAAGACAAGCCATTCATTTGAAAGGTATTGGTAGGAAACACCAGACAGGTGCATGCACAATGCACATGGACGGGGGGTTCTTGCATTGTTTGTGTGTGTGTGTGTGTGTGTGTGTGTGTGTGTGTGTGTGTGTGTGTGTGTGTGTGTGTGTGTGTGTGTGTGTGTGTGTGTGTGTGTGTGTGTGTGTGTGTCCGGAAAAAAAATATATATATTGTTTTCTGCAGCCTACCTATCAAAAAGGAAAAAAAAGAAAACTGGGCTCGGTCTCGCCTACCATTGGTCTCGGACTCGACTCGGACTCGCCTCCCATTGGTCTCGGACTCGACTCGGACTCGGCCCCCTCCCAGGGGCTCTTGACTCGGACTCGACTCGGACTCGAACCCCATATGACTTGGACTTGACTTGGACTCGCTTTAGGTGGACTCGACTACAACACTAGAAATGAACACTGTATTGAGTCTACAGAATATACTGTATTTACTTAGACGTGCACAGGTTTACACCACTTGTCTGTCTGTCTCTCCCTCCCTCCGAATATTCTTCTGTACACATCTGTATACACCCTGGGGCCACCTGGAGAGACGCCAGGGCGAGGGGAGGGCGGACGGGAACCTCGAAAACCACCCACCCAAAACACCCACCCAAAAACAAAACAAAAAAGCCCAGCCTCCAGATGATATTAGTTATCGATATTTTTACTGGCTGCCATTAAAGTTTTAAGAGGCTGCGATTAGACACGGAAAACAAAGGAGATCCTTGATGAAGCCGGGTCACGTGGGGCTGTAAAAGATGGCTTTAAAAGGCTCTATTTAATGATACAAAACTGCATGGGTCCCGGTGTGAGAAGCTGGGGGGGAGGGGGAGGGGAAGGGGGGGGGGTTGCTGCAGATGGCAAAGGAAGGAGCTTCTGTGCCGTGGTTCTCTGCCAACTCTCGTGGGCCTTAAGCCCACACACTTTACAGTAGCCGAGAACAGCCACTCCCTCCGTGGCTGCAGACACCCCCAACTTCAAGGAGGAGTACAGTGGTCACAAATAGTTCTATAATAATAATAAAGCATTTAGGTTTTAATGGGTGTTTCTTTTGTATACCTGGCTGCCATTGCAGTTGCACTCGAAATTTGATTTGCAATGAAATAATTAACTTAAATGTTTAATGTACACAGAAATTGATATGTGTACTTCAACATGCAACGCTGAAGAAGGCTTTACGTCGAAACGCGTCCGTTTGTTTCTGCTGCTATGCAGCTTACCCTGACCAACGAAACTTAAAATAAAAAAGTGCCTTAAATGGACTTGTCCGTGAGTGCTGGTGTTCTCTTTGAGATGTCTTGTATACTTCACATATAGCATAGCATCTCCTGATTTGATTTGCCGTGAAGCGGAGTGTTTTGGTTGCGTTGCGTGTGTAGCGAGGATGTTGGAACTGAGAACCCTTTTGAAAAACATTTGTCCAGCCCATTATCTGGCTCCACGTCTGGCAATTATATTATTATTATAGAAAGATATCTATGGATTGATAGGTTGACATCAACTAAAAACTCCTACTGGGAGAAATACAACAACGTGCGAACACAGCAGCAGGTTTTGTGAACTGTTGCGATAAAAGAAGGCTAGCCAATGGAACACAACCACCCTAAGGACTACAAACCTTTGAGTGTCCCGCACATCTGTACTGAGTAGACCTGCACATATAAACATAGCTTCTATCTTTAAACGCTTTAAAGATTTTTTTTTTGTATACTATTTAAATCGTTTTGAGAAAGAAATGCTGCTGATTGTCCCAAAGTGACTGCAAAAGATTGCTGCTATTTGTTTTCAAAATGTACATAACGACACGATCTGACATAGCTCTATTTACACAATGCTGTATCCCCTCCAACTGTATTAAGTTCCCCATTTCAACAGTTTTTATTATATTTAGACACTTGCTTTGGCAAATTAAACATTCTCATGCCAATAAATCTCCTTTGAATTGAAATTGAATTGATGGGTAATTAAAACATGTGAGCATATACTTGTTTTTTTGTGTGTGTGTGTGTGTGTGTGTGTGTGTGTGTGTGTGTGTGTGTGTGTGTGTGTGTGTTCGTGCGTGCGTGCGTCCGTCCGTGCGTGCGTGCGTGCGTGCGTGCGTGCGTGCATGTGTGTGTGTGTGTGTGTGTGTGTGTCTGTCTGTCGTGTTACTGTGCACAGCGTGATGGTCAAGGTTTGAACAGCATGGTAAAAATGTAACCAAATAGTCCCATTAATGAGTCGGAGCCCTCTCTGTCACATCTGACCACTGTAAGGAAGACAGAGAAGCCACAATGAAGAGGAATCCTGGCATTGTATACCCAGACCATTGTGGTGAGGCGAGACAACGAGACAAACATCGCCCCTTGGTCCTCGTCTTTACCTCGTTCCAACCATCACCATTGTGTTCGTCATTATGTGTTCTTCTCTCACTCACTTAATATTCTTCCATTCTTCCCTTGGTCTTTCACTGGCTGTCGTCTAAAACCCACGTTGAGGCCTTGGAGGCTGTGCAGTCTGTAGTGTACATTAACATCAGATGCTGTGGTGCAGTCTGTAGGCCTACATTCATTAAAAAAGGAGTATAGCCGTACACTTGTAGCTGCCGATGCAAACTTTTTTATTATTATGACACAGAGAGGATCAATGTTTCGGACAGACAAGCTGCCTTTTTCAGGGTCCTCAGCAGTCTGTACCAGGCCTGGAATTTCATCATTTTAGGGGCAAGGCCACTTGGCCTTTGGTGTTGTCCATTTTATGAGGGCACAAAGGCCAAATGCCAGGGCAGGAAGGCCATCAAATAAAACAAGGTTTTAGTTCATTGAAATAATTGATCGAATTTAAGGGTTAAGGATGAGTTTAAATGTAATATGTAGACTATCTGCTGTGAAATAAATAATGTGGTATTTACATTCTGATCCATGCTCAGCCCCAAAGATACTGGATTAGTTTAAAAATGGGGACTCGACAAATGACACAACAAGAAAGAGACACTGGTGTCTACATATTGACAAGACAGAGACAGAGGAGAAAGTGGTACAGTCAGCTGGGGCATTAAGGCCACTGTGGCCTCAGGGTATGCCATTTTTTTGGAGGGACACAAGGCCAAACTGAGGGGCAACGACGGCCATGGCCTTTGTGGCCTCCCTGAAATCCCTGCCCTGGTCTGTACATAATCATCAGATGCTGTGATGCAGTCTGTACATTATCAACACAGGCCCTGGAGAGTGTGGGGCAGGCTGAACATCAGGCTGACTGAGACTGACGTGAAAGAGGAGCTTTGCACAAATCAACAGTGATGACAGAAGTGTCTGTTACTGCAGCAACACAAACAATGGCTTCACACACGCATGCACGCTATAGCACGCACTGGGAAGCCTCTGTGTAGTAATGCTGTGATTAGTTCTGTAAAAAACTTTATCTATTTCCTCTTAAGAAGCAGGTCAGCTCCCCCCAGATAACCTTAACATAAGTACTGATTCTATCAGAGCGTAGATTTTTTTAAGTAGGTTAAGGAAAGGTGTGTGTGTGTGTGTGTGTGTGTGTGTGTGTGTGTGTGTGTGTGTGTGTGTGCGTACGTGCGCGCGCGTGTGCATGTGTGTGTGTGTGTGTGTGTAGGCGTGCATGTGCATGTGCATGTGTGTGTGTTTCAATCGTTTAAAATGCTGAGGGATTTTCCTATAGTTCACGGTGAAATACAGTGACACCCACAGCCATGTGTATGCACGCACGCACGCACGCACGTCGCACGCACGCACGCACGCACGCACTCACGCACGCACGCACGCACGCACGCACGCACGCACACACACACACACACACACACACACACACATTGTACACGTGCCTAGACACACGTGCACACATATACATACTGTACATACAGTATATAGAACATACTGCACAGTGCATTTCCTTTGACATACAGTACCGTACTATCAATGTGTTTCCAGTTCTCAGCACCAGGTGAATTAATCTGCAGATGATGTACTGCCTTCTCTGCACTAATGTGTGCAGTGAGAGAAAGTTGATAAGCACATTTCTCACAATTTACAACACACTGTCTGCCTTCATGTCGTTTCTGCTGTGGAAGCCTTTTTCTCTTGCCAGTCTACAATTTACATAAAAGCGTTTATTTCATCATCGCACTGTAAATGAAGATATATTAGGATCTATTAGGAGCTGTGGCTACTTCCCGTCGGTAAGAGCCAGTATAGATGGAAAAAATTAAACGGTATTATAATTCAATTTTCGACTTATTCATTAAATGTATTTTAACTGCTCAAAAGTCATTTTGGTTAGCACTTTTATGGCCTCCCCGTCTCCTGATGCCAATGGATCCGTGAGCAAGGCGCAGCGCTCGGGTTCCATGCCAGGCGCTGGGCTGACGACTTCCTCCCTCGCTCGTCCCCGAACCCTCATCTCCCTTTTCACTTTCAGGCTGTATCTCTCTGTTCCTTCTCTTCCATCTGCCTCTGTCTTGTCTTTCGTCTTACACTCCATCTTCAAGTCCTTCTGTCTCCACCTCCTATAATTCCTTACTTCCCTCGCCTCCTCCCCTGGCTTCCATTAATTGCATGGTTCCCTGTATACCACAGCCATTCCTGGGGGACGTTCTACCCTGAATAGCCGGCCTTCGAGGTTGGATCTTTGGCCCGGCACCACGTCCCATTTGGCCCAGCAATGTTGGAAAAGCCGAGTGGCGACCACATAATGACCAGTGTCTGAGGACTTGGCTAATTTTTCATGTTCAAACAGGCGGCTGACTCCTGGGCCCAGACTGGAGCTAATGCAGGGTTTGCCAGTGCCCTCCAGGGGTTGTAAAACATGGCAACCTGATCCTGTGATCTTCCTTACAGTATTTACATCAGCAACTGCATGACAGCCTATGCAGTGCCGGTTCTAGGATTCAGGTGGCCCTATGCAAGATTATTTTTGGTGGCCCTCCACTGACGGATGCACGCGTACGCGTGCATCCGTCAGTGGAGGGCCACCTAAAATAATCTGCAACAACAGATCAAAATGTTCTTTTTGGAGGCATATTGACTTGCTCATGAATCAAGGCAGCCAGGCCTAAGTTGGGGATTATGGGGAAGGAGGAAAGGGGAGGGCATATTAGAATAATAACGCTAGTTTTTGGATAGGGGATATATGACATATAATGTAACAATATGTTTAAAAAAAAAACTCTTCCTGTGATGTGGACCCCGCTTTGGTTGTGGCCCTAAGCAACCGCATATATTGCTTATGCCAGGAACCGGCCCTGAGCCTATGGCCATACCTTTGATAGACCTACCAGGATCAAATGGATATGTGCACTATAATATCCTGAGTGTTCATTTAACACAGTTGACAGTTGACTGTTAAGGTCCATTTTTAGATTCTTAGAGTTGAATTAACACTCAGCAAGCCCTTGTCTTGCTTTACTAACTCACTCTCTCTCTAGGTGAAGTGATTTGGATTGTGATAATGTGGGAGGATGGTGTACTAGACACTACTAACATATAACCAGGTATACTCAATGTTAATAATTATAATTTAGTGCCCTTTAGATGTTCTGAGGTATTTGTCACTGTACAGTTGTACCGGTATGTGAAGTCATCATCTGTGTTTAACCCGTCATAACAATTATGAGCAGTGGGTGCCATTAATACAGAGTACCCAGGGAGCAGTGTGAGGGGGTTACTATAAGTGTGCCTTGCTAAAGGTACACTTTGACACACAGACTGGCCAAGCCGGTGGCGAACTAGCAACCTTCAGTCACTACGACTGTCACATACCATCTCAAATCTAAACACAGAAAACGAAGCGTGACGCAAATAATTCTGTTTTATCAGGAGTGATGCAAACACAGCCGCGGCGCAAATCACATTTCACACAAGAGTTTACAGTGCCTGGCCAGCGGACCTCTGAACAACGAGCATGTCATTTCTGTGGTGACGCTGCAGTGACTAAGTGCTTCAATCATGCAGTTTGCCCCCTCTCCTCTGACCTCATCTTTATGGGACACAGTTAAAGAGTGTTACATGGTGGGGAGGCCACAGTTCCCCTCCTGCTCTCGCTTCTTGTGGTCATTTAACCCACGTCCATGTAATCTGGCATCCAGCGCGCTGTCTCTCTGGTGCCTGAGTCTGTTCCCTTTGCTTAATGGGTGTTTATTTATGTTTCTGTTTGACCTGGGCTCTCTACGGCGTAGCTCCGCACAGGGGTGTCACACCAAATTCTGTGCCCTGGGTACAAGGATTCACTCACTTTGTGTGCTTTAACTATTGAAAAATAGCAGATATACAAGCTCACTATGGGGGACTGCCCCATAGGTCGAACTCCCGTTGTGTCGACTGAGGTTATAGGGTTAGGGTTAGGTTTAGGCATATTTTTACTGAGGTTAGGGTTAGGGTTAAGGTAGGTTTAGGTGGTCGGACCAAAGGGAGTTCGACCTAAGGACATGTTACTAGCGCTGCGAGCTTGTAGATCTGCTATTTTTGAAAAATCTTGAAAATGTGTGCAAGTCTTTGAATATTTCAAATCCTTCTAAGGTTTTTTGAAAAACCTATGTTTCTATGTCAGTGCTGCTCAAACCTTTTCATGTAAAGGACCCCAACATGATATGTATTTGGCCACGAACCCCTATCTCAAAATATTTAGTTCCAGTGACCCCCCCATGAATCAAAATTCGAGTTACAAAAGTTCGCTTAAAGAATACATATATTCAAAGATTTGCACACGTACATTCTCACGACTTTTCAAAAATAGCAGATCTACAAGCTTGCAGCGCGGCACTCGGTGCCGCGCTGTGAGCTTGTATATCTGCTATTTTTCAATAGCTAAAGTATAAAATAATTTAGGCCCCTCCACCTCGGGCCCTAGTAACTCAGTCCCACTTTTCCCCCCCTTGTGACGCCCCTGGCTCCGCAGACCCTCTGCTGCTCGCCTCTGCCTCGGTGTCTCCCTCACTCATCTTCCTGCCTGGACTCACCACTGTTTATTGGCTCGATCCCGTATGGTTTCGCTTCGGCAGCCCCCCGCGCAAAACACGCTTCCAACAAGCAGAAAGACAAACATCCCAGGCAAGAACAGCAAGGCTATTTTCTGTACAGTGCGTTATGGGAAAGGAAAGCCAACATCAGTGATGCTACGGTTTTGAAAGACAGTGTGGCCTCGATGTATGTTAAGCGAAAAGTTGGCTACACTAGGTTGCGGGTGACTTATTCAGACTTTAAATAGGTTAGTGGGAGGAGAGAAGCCAACGCAAATGTGTTGTGCTGTCTAGATGCACTAATTATTTGTAGGTATAAAAAGAATAAGGCACACAGATGAGCTTGAGTAAGAAAAATAGACCACCTCTATAGTGACCCATATAATCCATTATGTAGATGAAGGCAATGTACACTGCATGTGTTGTGTGTGGGTTCCGGGGAAGTTCACCACACAGCAATCTAGATTTATTTCTTGTGCGTGCGTGTGTTCATGCACGTGCATGTGTGTGTGTGTGTGTGTGTGTGTGTGTGGGGAGGGGGGGGGGGGGGGGGGGGTGCGTGCGTACGTGCGTGGGTGCGTGCGTCTGTGTGTGTGTGTGAGTGTTTGTGTTTAATTAAGCATGTTTACTTGATTGCATTGTTTAATAATAAAAAAAAACGAATCTGTACATGCAGTGTATTGGAGCAGAGTACATGGTTTAGGCCCAGCTACTGTACCTACTACTGTAGCAGTCTGAGCAAATGACCAGTGATCCTGGTCATACCTCGTTCAAACTGCTTGACAATTACATGCAGACTCAATGGGTTGTCACCATGTCAGTCATAAAGTATTGTTCTGTCATAAACAATCTGAGTAGTGTGAGGCGCTGTACAGACATTTGCGTCTGACTTATCGACTTATCGTCTGAGAATGGCCACTGGGGACGCCGTACTAATGCATTGTCAATGAAAGGTTGTTCGGTGTTTTGTCGTTGCCGTGTCTCTTGGCCAAAAGACAGGCTGCGGTTGAGCTTGAGACAAAAAACCAAACAACCTTGCATTGACAATGCATTAGTACGGCGCCCCCAGTGGCCATTCTCAGATGATGTTTCACGCATATGTGTGAGTCCAGCCTAAGGCGCCGTACAGACATCTGCGTCACGTATCATCATCTTATCGTATGAGAATGGCCACTGGGGGCGCCGTACTAATGCATTCTCAATGCAAGGTTGTTTGGTGTTTTGTCGTTGCCGTGTCTCTTCAAGAGCGTACAGGCTGCGGTTGAGCTAGAGACACGGCAACGACAAAAAACCAAACAACCTTCCATTGACAATGCATTAGTACGGCTCCCGGTGGCCATTCTCGGACGATAAGATGATGATGCGTGACGCACATGTGTGAGCGCGGCCTAAAAGTTCAGGTAAACTGTTGCTAGTTCAAAACAACAACAACAACAACAACAACACCAACAACAACAAAACTATTTGTCTTTAGATGAACTTCCCGGTTAAGGATTTGGGACAATTTTACACGGTAATTATTCATTTAGGGAGTGAACCAGGTGAGGTTAACAACTTAAGCCCTATACTTCATTGTATGACAAATAGGCTATAGCACTGAAAACAGATCTGCAAGCGTTGCATTGCTTGCAGATTGGCTAGCTGTTTTTGAAATGTTTTGAAAATTGTGAACGATTTTGGAAGATTTTTGACTATAACGGCATGTCCATAATAGGACTGCCAGGTTGAAAGTGGTGCTTGAATGTTTGAAGCAACACGATATGGCTCTCTGAATAAGATATTCCATTAGAGCATAATGTCCCACTGCCATAGGAAAGGATTATTGTGATCACACAGTATTGCGATTCCTTTTTTTTTAAATTTTCAAATGAACCTGAACCCTAGCATCCCTATTCTGGGCATGTCATAGGCCAGTGTTACCCCTAGGGGTACTCAGAGGTACTACAGGGGGTAACAACTTGAGAGAAAATGAAAAATGGAAACATTTATTTTACTGACGTGTTTAATGATAAAATATTGACAAATATGTGAATGTGCTGCTCTGTAAAGCTTTAAACCAAATTAAGTACACATTTTGACTAGCACAACTGTTACTGAATATATTGACATAAAAACTGGACTTTTGATGTCAGTATTTTCTCATCAAGTTGTCGATAAAAGGGGGTACTTGGATTCAGCAATCAGGAAAAGGGGGTACTAATGACCAGAGAAACACTGTCATAGGCGAACACTTGGTGAATATAGGCAACCATTCTGTGAAAACAATAGATCGACAATAGATTGGCTATTTTCAGCAAAGACATTTGGTGTAGAGGGAGAAAAGGGAAGGGGCCAAGTACAGACCCCTGTGGGACCTCAAAAAAGTATTTAAGGGTTAAGATATCCATGCGATCGAACTGTACCTTGATAACAGAAACTTACTTCATATAGGAGGAATACAGTATGTTTCAGACTGAAACTTTGCGCCTGTTACGTGAATGCCTCTTTGTGGATTTCCTGTTTGAAGAGAACAGTCTGATAGTCAGCCAGTCAATGATGCTGGAATTTTTTTCTTGAGGTTTTCTAATGAAACCCCTCTTTTCGCCTGTACAGGATGTAGGGCTTTGGTTTAGCGATAATTGGTTTAACCTCACTGAAAGTACCTAGTGGCTTTGAGGAATGGGTCCTTCTGGGGAGTGGGTAAATAACAGGTCCGCTCTCAAAAGACATTTTTGAGAGGATATTCTTTCAATTTTCCTCAGAATCAAATTGTGTGAGCCAACGTGTGCATTGTGCGTCAATACACCATGTGACCATGCTGTCTCTTCAAGCTCATTTAGCCAGCCAAGTGAGTGAGTGCTGGCTGTTTGATTTTGTCTTGGTCCCACATAACTCTGGTCTGCTCACCTTAGTGTGAAAGACACATCAGAATCTTTGAAAAGCAATATGTCATTACTTACTTAAGGTTTTGTGTAGCCAAATTTGAAGCAGAAAAATGTTAGTCACAGCAACTAGTGTTTTTTTTTCATAATAACAAATAATTTGGCCTCAAAACACACAAAAAGAATGAGGACCACCTTTAATGAAGCTCATTATATGGAATCATCAAAATGTACAAATCAGCGAGCAATTGATTTTATTAAGGTAGCAGGTGGTGATATGATGCAGGACAGCCTTCAAGGGTGTTGTAATCATGTGTGATCATTGCATGTGCATGTACTGCTCATCAAGAATAAACAAATTAGTCATACAACAGTGTAATAGCATGCAGCCACGATATATTTAGAAGGATGAGTCATAGCAGAAACTGTTGGAAATCTGAATGCACAAGATGGAATACATGGAATATTTGGCTGCGTTGAATATAGCAGGGCTGCGGGCAGACTTTCTCATTGGCCTTGCTCGTACAGAAAAGCCCAGTAATGGTCCTGGAGTTGTATTTACGCCACTGGCTGGTAATCCAATGCAAATGTGACGTAAAAGAGGGCAACCTAAAGAAATGGAGGTCGGAAAAATAAAGGATAGCCACACCACACCAGGGTTTGTGGCTATACGGTAGCTGCCAAAGCCGAAGCAACCCAGTAATTCAACCCAATTTTGAGTCTGTTAATTCATGGTATCTATAACAGATAGCTATAACACACATAAGCAAACTAAAAGAAACATACAGCAGCCTACACACACATGTACGCAGAAGTGAGCATGTATAGACGCTCCAGTGCTTCATATATTTCCTACAAAGCTTAAATAACGTCGTTGTCGGGTGGAAACCTCGTATCTCCAAGTTTCAAATTTGTATGTTCTCTTGCAAAGTAAAGCCCTGCTTCATCGTACAAGGCTGTTGCACAAAAGTAGTGAAAACAGCAGATCTACAAGCACACAACGCCTTGCACCGCAAGGCGTTGTGTGCTTGTAGATCGGCTGTTTTCACTAGTTTAAGTCATTTTTAAAATGAAAAATGCTAAACGAACGGTTTTGGACATACAAGGTTTTCACCCGACAACGACGATAAGCTATGTTCTATTTAAATTGCTCATCAAGTCAATAGTTAACAATCCAACTGTACTTTTCAAACTTGATCAGCTGTTTGCATATTCAATAATGAATTAAAACATTTGAAGCGATTCTGTACTTTGAATGCAGTAAAATCATCAGTGTTCGTATATCCATTTGTAACTCTGACGTGTACAAGTGTAACAAAATGGACCCGCAGGGTTCCATCTGTACGTGCTCAGAGTTAAATCAACACCGATGATTTTACTGGTGTAGCGCTAGTCCTTCTTCACCATTTGCCCATCAGTGCAAATGCACCGTTTGGCAATTATGCCCCTATTAGGATTAGAGTAGATTAAACTATCATAGGGTTGGGGATGGAAACTGACTAATACCATTCCAATTATGACCCTATTATCTTTTCCTCACAGCACACTCCTGGATGCCTCTCCTCGCCTCTCTGTCGGCCTTCATCTGTTTCTCTTCATTCTATACTGACAGGACAGAGTATACACACGGTGCTAATGGCCCAGGATTGTTATAACAAACAACTCATTAGATGGCCTATTGATACTAAACGGTGTCACTCAAATGGAGAAGCATGTTGGATTTATGAATCCAAGGTTTAGATGTGGGATTCAATTTAAAATGTGTCTTTGTACTCAGACTTTGATACTGCCACCGAAGAAAGAAAGGAAGGAAGAAAGAAAGAAAGAAGGAAGGAAGGAAGGAAGGAAGGAAGGAAGGAAGGAAGAAGAAAGAAAGAAAGAAAGAAAGAAAGAAAGAAAGAAAGAAAGAAAGAAAGAAAGAAAAATACAGTATATATAATTTTAATCTGTTCAATTTACTATTTTTTCAATGGGATGGCATTTTACTGGGCTAAAATAGCTTTTTCCCCAGTGTTCTTTATTTTTCTTTTAAAGTTATACTATGTAACTATTTTTATAAAACAAATCTTAAAATTGTCCTAACTGTTACATCGCTAAAGTTTTAGAACACCCTCTCCGTTATTTTCAGCCCCTAAAGCCTTCTGTAAATATGTTTTCTATTATCCTGGCCGGGGTCCGGTTTTCCTGGCAAAATTACGTCATCTGCATCATCCGTATACGTTGTGTATACATTGGCCAATCACATCGCGGATCATACACACATGATACACTACCGGCCAATTACAGCGTGCTTGCCATCTCTTCAGGAAGTAGCCTCCCTCAGCAACCAGTGTTTACAACTTTACATGGTGAAGGATTATTAACCTCTTACGGTCGCGGTGGTTTGCGGCCACGCTCCGGTGGTCCGCGGCGACTCCGGGCGAAAAACGTCCGAAAAAAGCAATACCGCTACTGACCACTTGCACAGTATAGCTTTAATCTAGGGCAACAGATCAAGTACATGTGCATACTAACATTGTAGAGGCGGCCGTCACATCCAGACTTGCGAGGCACACCATTGCTCCAATCCGTACCGAACCTGACACTATCACTGTTCAGGGGTCTGGCAAGTGAAAAGTCACACCTGTGGCCACGTTGTACAACACAGTTTATTGCTGCCAGGGGGCCCCAGGGGACACACAAGCTGCACCGTTGACCCAATTTGCACCAAACGTGCATGGCACAAACTGTCACAACTGTCTGGTGGTGTAGTGAGGAACCAAATGCAGGACAGCAAGACAGGCAGAGTTCAAAACTCAAGATTGGGTGAATTATTAACACAGCGGGTGCCCACGAGGTGTCTACACGCCAATCTCTTTGATGTCTCTGGAGGCCCACGACGCGTTGACGTGTTTACTGTTACTGTATTTACATTATTAACTTTAAATCTCACCGTTACGTTGGGGCTGCGCCTGGATGTAGCCCATTAGCCGCTAGTCGCTTCGAGTCGACGCTGAGAGCATCGCGCGGCCGTTTTTCTCCGTATAATGCATTTCCCCATCTTTAACGCCCTTTATCTCTGATGTTTGTTTTATGGCTAAAACTGTGGCCGCGTGCGGCAAAATGTCCAAATTTTGATCGGCAATGAACAGCTATGATCAACACTGGCCCATACAGTAAGTTACACAATAACATCCTGTCTGCGCTCATGTGACCAAGTGACGTCATGACGCATGCATTGACGCAACAGGGCCTTGTATTCTTCTATGGAAGTGGCTTTGGGCACTTAGCTGGGGCTCTGGCGCCACCTTTTGGGCAGCCGATGTGTTAATATTGCGACCGAAGGTCGCAGTTTATTATGTGAAACGGCACATGCTGACTCCGTCCGTCTGACATGTACACTTTTTTACAGTCTATGGATTTGCCGCTCTGACATCACTGTGATGTCAGGGGAACCACTCTAACAGAATGGGTTTGCCACTCTGACATCACGCTCTGGCTTCACTGTGATGTCACACTAACAGATTCCCTTTTATGCCCATATATGGAGTTCCCTGATCAATATTAAGCCCATATGGACTTCATATGGGAATGCCCATATATGGAGGCCACATTATGTATGGGCATAAAAGGGTATGATGTCAGATGTCAATAGACATTATAGGACTTTAACGAATAACTGAGTAGGCTAAGCATGTTTGGGCTCTCACAGCATATCTCCATATACAGTACTCCATATATACCAGGGGTCTCCATATATGGGTAACTGGTCCGATATACATCACTGGCCAGATGGCCAAGACATGACGAGGTCGCTTGTCACGCGTCTTACTAGTATAAAATAACAGAGATGACGTCACAATTACAAACTATAACATGATGATGCAACACTAAACAAGGTGTGACACCAAACAATGACTCAAAGGCCTGTATGGAGAACAAGACTAAATATATACCAGTAAGACTCCCTAATCGGGAGATAAGCGACCGTCACGTCGCATACGCAAACTTTAGAAGGCAATCGTAGCCAATCAGGAGGGAATATGGGAAATGGGACAGATCCATGTTGATGACATGACTTTAGAGATACTGTGTACCGCTTTGCGTGATTTTAGGCCAAAATCTGTAGGAGCAGTGCCCAAAAATGTGTGTTTTTTCTTTTTAAATCGGCCTGATGGTGGCACTAGAAGAGGGCCATGTGAGAAATCAGGGCTGGAGGTTGTGATTTGCCATCCAACGAGTGTGTGTGCGCAAAGTTTCGCATCGATAGGGCCAACAGTGCCAGAGATAGACTAGGGGCAGAAGTGTGACGTGACGGACAGACGGACAGACGGACGTAGGGACGGACAGACAGACGGACAGACAGGCAGACAGACAGCCGGTGGAGCTTGGCTGATTACACATGAGAAACAGCTGGGGAAAAAGAGAACATAGAACCAAGACAACCAGAACAGGAACATAAAATAGAAATGAAAGACCCTAGACCTAGACAGGCAAAGTCTGTGACTGTGACACAAACAATGTTCAGGGATCTGGCATGAGAAGACACATTGTACAACCCAGCCAGTACAGTATGTATAGGGTTTAAGTGGGTATACTGTATAAACACACAGTAACGATCTTAATTCTGTTCTCAGAGATCTGTCTGGAGGGATTGTTGTCTGGGCCTTTTTGTTGTAATGGTAAACAAAATGCCCGCAAGGGTCTATTTGGTTACATTTGTACACTCTTGCAGTAGCTGAATACTATATCGTCTTTGTCGGGTGGAAACCTTGTATTTCCAAAACCTTCCTTTTTTTTGGTTATTATTTAAAAAACAATTTAAAATAGTGAAAATAGCAGATCTACAAGCACGCAACGCCTAGTTTTGTGAGACTGTCTTGTGTGATGAAGCAGGGCTTTACTTTACGAAAATACGTACAAGAAAGAGAAAAGAGGTTTCTGCCTGAAAGTGACGATATGCGGTATAATACTAGTAAGACTCCCTAATCGGGAGATACGCGACCGTCAGGTCACATGTTATGGCCTTTTTAGCGGGCTGCACGGCTGTCTGCGCGGTGCCGAGGCGGATGCATTGGTCTCCCGAGCTCTCCCGGTCGCTCCTAGCCCGAGTTACCACATTTTATGTGCGCGGCAGTGGCGGGGGTCCTCCACTAGGGGGCGCGACCACTTTGCATCCGTTCTGGAGCACCAGGAGTAGGTGGTCCCCAGGAATTCCCCGTGAGCAGCCACGTTGGGGTGGTCATTTGGTCATTTTTGTACATTTTTGCAAATTTTTGCACATTTTGGCGGCGGTGCCAGGGGGTCCCTGGGGGTCCCTGGAGGTAGTGGTTTGGCAGGCAAGAAGTTTGTGTGCAAATTTTGGCATGGATTGGGGCAACGGCGGCGGAGATATGAGAAGGGCAAAAGTGTGACGTGTGATGTGCGACTGACAGACAGACTGACAGCCGGTGGAGGTTTTGCAGGCATTGACACTAAGGCTTGCCCACCTGCCCCCGGCAAGTAAATAAAACTTTGGGGCAGGTGGAGTTTGTGTTCAGGTTGCCCGACCAGGCAAGTGTTTGTTTGAGAGAGGTCCCAACCATCTATAACCGCTACATGAGATATCTGTCTAGACAACACCTGAACCTGGCCAGAGCGTTCTGTCTTCTGGTCGGTAGAATGGAAAATAAGAACACTGTTTACTTATAATGTGCTGTTTTCACTGTTGCTACACTTTAATATATAAAATAGGTGTGAACCCAGCTATTTTGGACAAAGATTTAGGTATGACATTTTTTTCATCACACAGCTGCAGAAAGTAAAGCAAAATAAGTGTTAAATTGAACGGTAATTCAAATTTTATAATGCACAATTTACTTTTGGGGCAAGTGGGCAAGACCTTTGGGCAAGTAGAACATGACCTGTACTTGCCCGACGGGCAAGTGCCTCTGAGGCCTCTGAGTGCCTCTGTCAACCCCTGTTTTGATAGTAACTGCGACCTGGCGGTCGCAAATAGATACATGAATACTGATAATTTTACTGTATACGGGACACCAGTGGCAGAGGGAAGGATTATTAGAAATCAGGGGCTGGACAGTGCTCATCTGCTTCGGGACGAGCAGTCCGGCCGCTCGCAGTACATGGGCTTTTAGACGCTGCAAAAGCTATGGATAACTGGATACGAGAGCATTAGCATTTTTAAGGTACAGTAGTAAATCCTGGAGTGAAAGCAGAGGGCCGGGAACTGTGGGGAAATTAACCAGGATTAATGCAGCCCCATCGTCACGGCAACGGACGGTTGTTCCTTTTAGTGCCGGCGGATAACCTTGCGCTGCCTTTGAGTGGCAGGGCGGTGGGTGGAGTCATCATCATATACTTGAACGTATAGATTAGGAGGATGGCTTGGGTTGCATCTATTATTATGCCCCCAGCACTCCGCCAGTGTGTGTGGTTACACCTCACCTGACCCCTCAGTGCTGCATTCATCCTTCTACTTTAAGGCCCTCCAGACATGGAATATTTCATTGAGTTCATATTATATTCTAAACGTCTTATCTTTTTCTATTTTTTTTCAAAAGAGTCTGCCATGACCAGCATCAATTGGTAAACATAGCAGTATACTGAATACTGTACCATTAAAAAAAAAAAAAAAAACTAGTGAAAACAGCCGATCTACAAGCACACAACGCCTCGCACCGCGAAGCGTTGTGTGCTTGTAGATCTGCTGTTTTCACTACTTTTGTGCGACAGCCTTGTATGATGAAGCAGGGCTTCGCTTTGCGAAAAAAAAAAGTACAAATTTGAAACTTGGAAATACGAGGTTTCCACCCGACAACGACGATATACTCATTAGCCACTCCTCTTTCATATACTTTTGGTAAAAAGAATAAAGGGATATTTCACTTTCAAACATGTTTAGGGTCATGTTAACGTTGATGGTTATGTCAGAGTGACGTGGTGGTGCTCCGCCCCGGGCCGGCCGTCTGGCCCCCCCCCCCCATTAGCCAATTTTAAGGGTATGGTCAAGTACAACCTTTGAAAACATCTCAGGTGTGTATTACAGCATATCAATGATCATCACGCTATGCAGTATGTAATGAATCACCAAAGATACATTGCAAGTTACCCGGAGCACATCTGTGGAGAAATATGCACGGTTCATAATATCCAATGCAAATGCTGTCACGTAAAATGTATTCATCAGACATGACAAATTAACGAATATTGAAAGTGAACAACCTAACTATATGTTTGGCTCACTCGGGGGATAATATGCTGCATTTAAGACCTTACGTTATGTATGACTAATGTATACCAGCCGTCTTTTTTGTGTTGCTCTGTAGCCCTGTGTCACTTTGAATCTCACATCAATGGCATCTTGCTGTCTCTAAGTGCTATGCCATGATTGCTGGGTTGGAACAAGTGGGTTTCATCGCAAGTGTATACTTCGAGACAATTTTCCATATAGAGAGACAGAGATAGATAGATAGACAGACAGACAGACAGACAGACAGACAGACAGACAGACAGACAGACAGACAGACAGACAGACAGACAGACAGACACAGACAGACAGACAGACAGACAGACAGACACAGACACACAGACAGACAGACAGACAGACAAACGGATCACTGCGTGAGTGCATGTGGGCATGCATGCATGTGTGCTTGCAGGCGCACATGGAACGTACATGCATGGAAGTGTGTGTGAGTGTGTGGGTGTGTGCGTGTGTTTCCTTGAGTATAGGGGGAGAGGGAACTGTCAATGGCTTGTCTTGTCTGCAGGCAAGCCTTCCATCCGTCAGGGCTTAAGTAGTTTTCCAACAGTACATTGACCTTGAGTGCCTGGCATCGATTTCCTGTGGCGTCGCACGGAGAGGGGTCGTTACCGCGTGGCCCCTGCCGCGGGGTGTGATCAGGAACAGATTCCCGAAATCCCGATGCGGTGGTGATGGATCACCGGCCTCTGCAGACAGAGCATCAATCCCAACCTTACCCTAACCACGCTGACACCTGGGCCCGAATTTATCATCATACACACCAAAGCCACGGCAACAAAAAATGTGGGCATGGTTACTATGTATACATCCATAAAGAAAACATACAAATACACATTTAGTCAAGCGTTACAGTGCGTCTGACCTTTGGTGGAGAGGCACCGTATCACTGCATCACCTCTCTCTGCTGCTCGCTCCCAGCCTTGTGTTGTTGTTGTTACCAAACAACATCCTATCAGCAGGGGACTTGCGATTAGAGTTAAGATCAAATTTAGATTGCTGATGTGACAAGGTGATGTATGAGCGGATAAGAGCATGTCCAGATATAGTTGTTGTTAGGCTCCATGTAAAGGGCATACGCACGCACGCACGCACGCACGCACGCACGCACGCACGCACGCACGCACGCACGCACGCACGCACGCAGCCACACGCACGCGCACACACCCTTCCTTTTTCTGGCTCTGGCTTTCGGAGAAGGAGAAACTCACCCCACACTTTATAGTTTGGAAAAAAAGAGGTTTAAATGACCTTGCCCAAGTTCTAATCGAATTAATTACCCGCTGTTCTTAGGGAACAGATTTTATGGGCAGTTTATGAAAAATAGAGGACAGAGAAAGAGAGGGGGGAAAAAAAAACATATGTTATTTTTACTGCCCTGTCATGGCTACATATGTCTGTCTCTGACAAAGGTCTACTGTCCTCTGTCTCTGGACCAATACTTACTTAACCACACGAACTCTAGCATCCTGATTCTGGGCATCATAATAAGCAAACGTTTGGCGATAATAGGCAAATGTTCAGCAAACATAGCAGATCTAAAACTTGTGGATCGGCTATTTTGGCAAGGAGATTTGGTGTAGAAGGAAGAACGGAGTAAGTACAGACCCCTGAAAGAACGCAGTCAACAATGTACAGTATACAGGGTTTACTGATGATGTGTGCACTGATGAAACAACTCTTTTCTTTAAAAAATAAAAAATAAAATTATCCAACGATTTTGTAACGCACCCGGTGTCAAATATCTAATGTAATCCTGGGTGCTACACTCCCTCTTCCAACCTGGGAAGACAACAGACTGACCTCATGCTTCCTTCTATGCATGAGGAGTCCAAGTTGCTTCTTTTCACCCGACAGGGGGGAGTTTCCCTCCTGGTTGGACGTAGTGCGTGGAAGGAACGCGTTATTCCAACCAGTTCCTATCCCCGGCTGGCCAGGGGGAGGCAGTGTAGAGACCAGGATTACTGCATGTTTTTTGTGAGGGTACCTACCTTAGGAGACACGGGGAGAACATGCAAACCCCACACAGAAAGGCCCTTTTGCCAACCTCACCTAGGGTGTGGGCGCTGATGACGAGGAGGAGAGAACACGCCCCCAGCGTCCCCGGCGGGAATCTAACCCAGGACCAGCTATGAGGCGACAGCGCCACCGTGCCCCGGCCTCTCTTAGTCTTTTTTTTTTTAAACAGTTTTTTTTTGTAATTGGGCTTTTTATGCCTTTATTTGATAGGATAGTAGACTGACAGGAAATGGGGAGAGAGATGGGGAATGACATGTGGCAAAGGTCGTCCGGATCGGGAATTGAACCGGCGACGCCAGCAGGCATCATAGCCTAGGATGTGGTATGCGCCTTGACCACTAGGCCAGCGGGCGCCCCTCTCTTAGTCTTTTTGATACTATTTCCTTTTATTTGCAGCCATCTTTGATATCCCTTGTGTTCTCTGTCTCTCTCTCCATCTTTATCATCCTCTCTCTTTCTCTCTCTCTCACTCGCTGTCTGTCTCGATCACCCTGTTTGTTTTTTTGCGTCTCTCTTTCTTGCGTCTCATGTTTACTCCGTTCCCCCTGCTCCTCTCCAGGCAGCGTGCATATTAGGGGTATTGTCTCGGTGGGACTGAGCCTCTGGTGCCATCCAGACCACAGCTCCATGCCTTCGACCGCAGGCCCCATGTGGAGGGGAGCGGCTTACACGTTCTACCCACCAGGAGAACACTCCTTCAACACAATGCTCCCTTTCACTCAGTTCCTCTCTGGGCGTCACACAAACCCACCATGAGCCTGAGCCAAAGGTTTAAGGACACAGACACAGGGTAGGATTTGCTGGGGGGAGGGGGGTCTATACCTCAGTTTTTGATATCCTCCCGGTCAATCATTTGTGTTTAAACTCTGCTTCTGGTCAGACCGAACTAAATACATGTATTTCCTTTCAGCAATTCAACAATTTTGGGCAAGTGTGTAAAAATGTGGTGTTTTTTTCCAATATAAAATGTGTTATTAAAAATTGCTACAATAGCATGCTTGTAGACTGTAGGGCTGGTTAAGAAAGTGTCCCCCTCCTCCACACACACACACACACACACGTGCGCGCGCACACACACACACACACGCACGCACGCACGCACACGCACGCGCGCGCGCACACACATGTGCAGGAGATCGCTCACATCTATCTCCTTATTTCATTAACGTTGACAGCTAAAGAGCATCATTCAACGCATCACTAATAGCAAGAAGCCAAACCCTCTCCATATGCAGATGCCTTCCTCCCTACATCCTCAGACTAAGACAAGGATTAGGACGCATCAAAGGATGAAGAGTGTAACCAATCGATTCCTCTTTTATAATCTAAGGGCTTCTTTAAAAAGTAAAACTTCAAATTCCTTCTTTCTTCCGTCGTAATATGAAGTGCAACGGATCATTGTACGATTATGAGGGGGGAAATTAAGTACGGTAGCACCATGGCCCTCTTCTCCCTGAATGTTATGCGGTACACTTTTTACAGTAAACAAACTCATGTCATAATCATACAGTAAGTACACCTCTGTTTAACATCAGTAAAATAGGATTTTCCATGTTATATATCGTCGTTGTCGGGTGGAAACCTCTCCAAGTGTCAAATTTGTATGTGCTTTTGCAAAGTAAAGCCCTGCTTCATCATGCAAGGCTGTTGCACAACAGTAGTGAAAACAGCAGATCTACAAGCACACAACGCCTCGAATTGCGAGGTGTTGTGTGCTTGTAGATCAGCTGTTTTCACTAGTTTAAATCATTATTAAAACGATAAATGCAAAACGAACGGTTTTGGACATACAAGGTTTCCACCCGACAACGACGATATGCCAATGCTTTTCCTGCACAACCCCCCCCCCCAAATATTAACTAATGCAATGCAGGACAGATGGTTAATAAACATATAGACATTTCATTCCCACCTAACAAACAAAACACACTCCCTACTAATTCCCACCTTTTCTTAATTCTTTCTCTTAAAAATACACTTTGAAATGTTTCGCTTTGATCCATGTAGTTTGACACCGGACTGGCCCCGTTTTAGCAGCTTGATTGAGAGGACCAGAAGACAGGATTAATCTATTCACAGATGGAGGGCGGACCAGAGCATGCTCCAGAGCGACATGCTTTGATAAGGAACTCCTTTGAATGATTCCTTAAACTATCGATTGCCTTGAATATGACCATCAGCAGCAGAGGAATGAGAGGGGAGAGAGATTAGTTCCTACAATACTTTAAAGGCAAGGCTTTATTGATATGGATGTTTAAGTTAGGAAGGGGGATTTTCTTTCATTTAAACCCCAAGAGATATCTGTTGATTCCAAGTTGAATATGAACATTTGCAGATGGCTTTTCTTTTTCCTCACTTTTTCTTTCTTTTTTTTGCTTTTAGTGAAAATGAATACTATTATGTATAGCATATAATACTATGCTTTTGTAATTTCCTGATGTGTACCATCTCCTTGGTGTACCTTTTGTCATGCTCAACAAACAAGCACCGCGAGAATGCCCCAAATACGTTGCAAAGTTTTCCAAACTAGTACAAAGCACATCCACTGCAAGTTGATTGCAGTGCAACAAAAAGACAAAGAACACCGTATAGATATATACTGTACACAGTATACATACAGTATATAAATAATTGCATGGACGCAAGGAAAAAAAACACAACAACAACAGAAACACAAACTCAGCACTGATGGCAAAGCATGGCGTTTAAAAATAGAGCCATCTTGGCATCAGTTTGCATATTTTCCTTCATATTTGCGGGTTCAGTGTGGTACAGTAAATACATAAATAAAGGCACAGGGTTGGAGGGGTTGCAGAGGCTCTTCCTGTTTCCACTCCGCGGCGTCCATCCATCTCCGTGGTCTAGGCCTGTGCTCCACAGCTGGTCTGGCTGTCGTTGCCACGGCCCCTCCATCTCTCTCCGTCATTCAGTCCTCACACCACAGAGGCAAAGACCACCCCACGTGTAACAATCTATTAACACGACGTTACTCATGTTCTCCACTCCTTCACTCTTCCACTTCTTGTCTGCTTCTATTTGATGATGGTTTTGTGACAAGGACTGTGGTTCATGAAGTTCATGCAATGCTTTCTTTCTTTTTTTCGTGCTCGTTCCATAAAAAGGTGGCTAAGCGACAGGGAATATGCAGTGTATATTTTCATGATTAGTTCAAAAGAGAGGGCCATGAGAGTTGCAGGCTGGCTATATTGTCTTCTGTTTTTCTTTACAGTAATTCTCTAAAATCTATCGTCCTACCACTGTTCTCTCTCTCTCCCTCTTATTTTTGTCTGTCTGTCTGTCTGTCTGCTGTCTTTCTCTTTCTCTTTCTCTTTCTCTTTCTCTCTCTCTCTCTCTCTCTCTCTCTCTCTCTATCTCTGTCTCTGTCTCTGTCTCTCTCCCTTCAAGAAATTGACAGCAGAGCAATTTAAACTGTTTTACCCAGGGGCCTAGTCCCTTATTTCCTGCTCAAAGAATATGCAGGATATTGATTAGTTATCAGGCCCTAATTGGGGTGCAATCTCCCTCGCCCCCAGACGTTCAAATCTGTGATGGTGATAGCAAGTCATGGATAACCGAATAATACCTAAAGTACTAATACGTTGAAATGTCAATGAAGAGTAAAAAAATAAATGTACTCTGGGTCCAGCATCTGTTTAAGAGATCCACAAAAATACTGTAGGTTTCATTTTACCTATGTGCATGCATGCGTGTGTGTGCGTGCGTGTGTGTGTGTGTGTGTGTGTGTGTGTGTGTGTGTGTGTGTGTGTGTGTGTGTGTGTGTGTGTGTGTGTGTATGTCCGTGCGTGCGTGCGTGCGTGCGTGCGTGCGTGTGTGTGTGTGCGTGTACATGTGTAAAGACTGACCTACATGTCTTCAGGAACGAGCGGGCTCACGTCCAGCAACTCCCCTCTCTTCGCTCCCTCTCTTCCTTTCTCTGTCTCTCTCTCTCTCTCTGTCTCTCTCTCTCTCTCTGTCTCTCTCTCTCTCACTCTCTCTCTGTCTCTCTCTCTCTCTCTCTCTCTCTCTGTGTGTGTCTCTCTCTCTGTGTGTGTGTCTCTCTCTCTCTCTCTCTCTCTCTCTCTCTGTCTCTCTCTCTCTCTCTCTGTGTCTCTCTCTCTCTCTCGGCCCTCTGCTCGGCCCAGGTCTCAGTGGAATACCGTGGGAGGCTC
>NC_137816.1:15093577-15113577 GCF_963921795.1 Nannobrachium achirus | reverse complement strand
AGCTCGCAGCGCGACACTCGGTGCCGCGCTGCAAGCTTGCATATCTGCTATTTTTCAATAGTATAAAGCATAAAAACTATTAAGGCCCCCTCCACCTTGGGCCCTAGAAACTCAGTCCCACTCCCCCCCCTTGTGACGCCCCTGCCTCTTCCTGCCACAGGAGAGACGGTTGAGAGGAGTCATCCATCATTAGCTCACTGTGAGGCCCCTCCACTAGGGGACCAGTGGCTGTAATGACTGGCGAGCCCAGGCTGTTGCACCAGGGTGTATCTGAGGCCATGCCCAGGATAAGGAGCTAGACGTTTGGTGGAGGGGTTAGAGTCAGGGACGTGCAGAGAATGTACAGAGAGGCAGGGGCTGAAATTTCCGAAAGGGCCTTAATTGTGGTGAAAATATTGAAAATAGCAGACCTCCAAGCTCACAATGCGTCGCGCGGCAGCTTGGAGGTTCGGCTATTTTGGGTACTTCATAACACACTAAACGAAGCATAAAAAAATGAAACCTCGGTTCGAAGTGAAGCGGTGAACTTTTATTCTATGTGTTCTAGAGCTATGAACTCTGTGATCTATACATTCTTCCAATTCTGAACGGGACACACATGGGACACACACGGGACACACATGTACGGGACAGATAAAACCTGTTCATTCTGGACTGGAAGGACCATATATGGACATGAACGGGACACAGACACACAAAGCCACTCCTTGGAAGCGGCTTTCACCGCTTCAAAAAAGGCAATACTGGAGATGTGGTGTGGATTTCTGGACAGTGAGGGCAATACTTTCAACATAAGATGCTGCATTCATGTTCGGGAGAGTTTGGACAAGGCAATTCTCTTGAATGCTGCCTTCAGGTATGACACGGAAAGAGGGCGTTTGCGATTCTTTCACCATAGTAAAAGCTGCATTCATTACCTAGCCTAGAGAGGGCACTTTTTACAGACGGATAAAAGGGCAGGGGCTCAAGCCCCCTTCGATGTCTATGTGTGCACGTGCCTGGTTAGAGTCAATTTGGGGCCCTGGGTTGGAGTTGCGGCTCGGCGTGAGCCTCTGCAAAATGAAAGATAGAAGATGATGATGTTCTACAAGGTTGGTGTGAACCTGGCTCAGTATACCACTTAAATCCTATCCTATACTTAGTAGGAGTTCCCCGGGACTCAATAACGGGCCCCCTGCTGCTTTGTGCTCAACACTAAATATCTTATCGCAACACTTCGTGTTGATTGGATAGTTTTGCCCCAGAATAGGGACGCTGGGGTTCATGTGGTTACGTCGGTGTGGTTGTTCGTTCGCTATAGTCTCCATGCACAGTGGAGAGTTAAGCATAGAGCTGTTCAGACTTGGATGGTGTACTGTTCCACTCCTCCTGCGAGCGGGGGCCAAAAAGGGGGAAGGGAAATAAGAGATTTATGTCCGTCAGTGACACACTGCTCTAGGTCTCATGTTAATGGAAAATGAGATGTTTAAGAGTCTGGGGGAGAAATACAGCTCTCCTTAAATCCTCTGCTGTCAGCCTACGTAACAGCATTATAAGCATAGCCCAGCATGTTAATGCCATTAATGACAGTAATATGTCACATTTTGAAGCATGGTTTTATCCCGCCGTTTTCTCCGCGTTCCAATAACGTCTCGAAGCATTGTGAATACGGCTTACATAAAGCTCTATGAATGGCTATGTCAGGCTGCAGGCTGCACATGGATTAGAGAATGTTCAAGTGACCTTAAGATGCCTATGAAATGAGAGGGAAAAAAGTGTTTCTATGACTGTGAGCTGATTAGCATTCAAACAGAAAAGTCACACACAATGGTCACCCAGTATATGACCGTGCTTTCCCCCCCTCTCCACCCATACAGTGAAGGCACTGCCAGTGAAATGCCATTCACAATGCTTTACCTTGGGCCTGTGGGCAGGGGCGTCACAAGGGGTAGGAAAGTTGGACTGAGTTACCAGGGCCCAAGGTGGAGGGGCCCTAGTAACTTTAGCTATTGAAAAATAGCAGATATACAAGCTCACAGCGCGGCACCGAGTGCCGCGCTGCGAGCTTGTAGATCTGCTATTTTTGAAAAGTCGTGAAAATGTGCACACATCTTTGAATATATGTATTTTTTTTAGTGAACATTTGTAACAAAAATGTTGCTTCTGAGGGGTCCCTGGAACGAAATATTTTGAGATGGGGGCGGTCCTTCACGTGAAAAAGTTTGAGCATCACTGACATGGAAACATAGGTTTCTTGGCACACATTTTCACGATTTTTCAAAAATAGCAGATCTACAAGCTCGCAGCGCGGCACTCGGTGCCGCGCTGTGAGCTTGTATATCTGCTGTTTTTCAATAGTTAACATTCATGGGGGGCCCGCAGTGAATCCTTGTACCCAGGGCCCAGAATTTGGTGTGACGCCCCTGCCTGTGGGAAAACGACTCGGGTCATAATCGTGTAATCTTTTCCAAACAAGGAAAGGTTCACTCCATGCTTTCCAGCCATCACAGCCGGCCTTTGTCCATCCAATCTGACATTCCCATAATGCCCACATGCCTCAGATGCCTCCCTCTTCCTTGTTTCTTCAATTCCGTGTCTGTTTACTTTCTAAAAAGGCTTTTTCTGCCCTCTTTTCTCGGCCCCACGGCCCACATCTCCGTAGGAGAGGAATGGAGATCTGGAGTATCGGCTGCAGTTCCTGCTCTCAACTGAGGCCTGCAGAATCATAAATATACATCATCAAAACACAGCCAGGGTTTCCTGCTGGCCAACCACGGAGGTTGAAAACATCTCAGACTTTAGTTGCTTGACAAGTTACTTGGGTAGCCAAATTAATGAGGAGGTTGAGGTTCAAATGCCCTTATTATGATTGCTATTCTGCATGTAAAACTGTGATTCTTAATTTAACTCTGGAAGAGTACAGAGTTAAATTAACTATGTACACCCTTTACTGTCCATTTTTTCCACATACATTATGGATGTTATAGCTTGCTTATACTGTAGTTTTATCTTTAGTCTTTAAATATTCATGGCGTGATCAGATCTGCAGTCTCAACATTAACATTACCACTAATATGAAAATGTATTTCAGAGACCGATACCGATTTAAATGTCCCTTTCCATTGAACCATGAACGGTGTGTGTTTTATGTGATCTTTTTAAAGGCCAACGCTTACATCACCACCACTCATCAAACGCGCAGTGAAGTACCAAGTGATGGTTATCACCGGACGTCCCTACTTAACGAACCCCCCAACCCCGACCCGACCTCATCCACCAGCAAACCGTCTAAAACAACAATAGGGGCAGATAAAAACAAACCCTGTGTAAACCGCCTGCGGCCTGCCTTCCTCCTGAGGCATAAAACCCGCGGCCGCAACTTTCCGTGTCAGAGATTGCAGCTATAGGATCTCGTCCAGGAAAGGATGAGTATTCTCTAAGCTAATCCTAGTTCTGTGGTGGGATGAGGGGGGGGGCAAACACTGGAACAAGTTGCAGCTAAGATGTGAATGGGCGTCATTTGTCATATGCTTAACACGGGAGAACGTTGTACATTTGGAACCAAAATGGACTCTTGCCCACATAAGCCCCATATTCTCAAAGAATTTCATATAAATAAAGAGCTGATCTACAATGCAACGTGTTGTAAGCTTGTAGATTTCGAACTTAAATTTAGAAAAACATTCAAAATGTTTAAAAAAAAAAAACGTTGTCTTTAATGACATTCTCATAAAGTGGTTATGGGTCAATTTGGTTCAATTTCTACACTCCCAGATTTAAGCGAACACTGAGGATTGTACTGTCAAGTAATTCATTTAGATCGGGCCATTCTCATATTTTACCGCACTCGCGCGTTTGTTTGCTCAAAAAATGTCCACACTGGACCATTTTTAGTCATTCGATCCATGAAGTGGAACAATGTTCTTCAGATGGTATTTAGTAAGTGATTTGTAACATTATAGCGTACAGATTATGCTGTTTGTACAGCACACAAGGCCTCTGTATTAAATCTCCTCAAACATAACAGCCCATATCATGTCTTCGCCGCCTGGCACTCCTCAGAGATATGCTCCCCCCAACTCTATCTGGCCTGGACCAGGCCCAAAATCCTCTGGCAAACCCAAATTTGTGTAACAGGATCTGGACCTTGAGACGCACGCCTGCCACAACAAATTGGCCTCATGTAGAGAGGGAGAGAAAGAGGGATGTGGAGGGGGGGCTAGTGAAGATGTAAGCTAACAGAGGGAGGTAATCTTAGAGCCTTCGTGGCCTGGAGGGGCCAGGCCCCCTGATGCTCAGCATTTGGCCCCAAGCCCAAATCTGAGCCTTGTGTAGACAAACATCATGTCTTTTTCGATTATACACACACTCCTCTCTGGGTAGGCAGTGCATTTGGGAGGATGGCTGGCTTCTCTGTAACACATGACACTGTATAGGAGGACTTTATTCATCTTTGACTGAATGAATTCTTTTTTCTTGCCCGAATTAAACAGAATTAAACCTCAGAAGAAATGTACTCAAAGTTTGAAAATCGAGTTGGATGGTTGAATTGGGCTGAATCGATTGATGTTGCATCTTCCTGTCTAATATGGTGTTTCTGTTTCTGCCAAATGTTTGCCTACTATGTCAGGCTCAGAATAGGGATGCTATAGGGTTCATGTGGTTAATTAAGGATAATGTGCCTTTTTTATGGCAAGGTGGAGCATTGGTGCTATCTAGAACACATGGGTGGATATATTTTCCTGTCCAGGTGTGTGTGAGTGAGAGGTGTTTACGATCAGCGTGTTTAGGACACCTCAAGCCAAGAGGAATAGTTTGGGCTGAAGTTGGAGTGGGCAAACATCATTCTGCCAAGTCATAAATATTTGAACTGACTGTTGACTACGCTCACACATGAGGGCCAGTATTCCTTTTCTACGTGTTTTCCTGTTTCTGCCTGGCGGTGGGTGTTAAGTGTGAGATGTATGTGTCCCAGTGGCGTGTAGCATGTCTGGTTGCAAGTTTAATGTGTTTCCCTGTAAAGCAGAGCTTTCTCTTGTCTCGCGTCCAGCGGCCATCCACCGCCACCGTATAATGTTTTCATTTCCCTGGCTGTGTTTTCTCTTCAATGAAGGTGCGAATGAAATCACTTGTCCACCTGCCAGAAGAATTACAGCATCACTGAGTACTAGCAGTGCCATCGCGGCAGCCTTGATTGTTTCATATTTCTTGATTCTTCTTGCTATGGTCTTGTTTATATTTTATTTCAAACGTTTCTTTGATTATTGTGTAGTGTTAATTGGCACAGTTTCACTTGCTGATCTACGTGCTAGTAGTTTGGTTATTTTGCCTGCCCAGAATAGGGACGCTAGGTGTTTATCGGTTAATCTCATTCCAAGCTGCTCAGCTTGCTCGTTTTCAAAAAGGTTATAAAGATTCCATTCATACACCTCATAAGAATAATACGTGTACCAGATATCCATCGATCAATCCACCTATGCATTATACCTGTATATCAATCACCTTCTGAACACTCAATACCGAGGCCTATTCATGACTGAAATAAATAATGTCTGTGTTAGTCTTCAGATACCAACATGCACCATTATAATTACAGAATGTCAACCAATCTGAATTTACTGGAACCGAAATATTGTATATGCTGTAAATACTGTAAGCAATAGAGATTTATTTTACACTGTTGCAACACGCCTCACAACTGCTAAATGTTTTTTCCATAGAACCTTAACATGAAAAGTTATATGCAACAGTGAATCAAGACAATGGAACAACATACCGGTAGGTGCACTGGAATATATATATATATATATATATATATATATATATATATATATATATATCCTGTAATGTATACTGTATATTATCTTTAAAAAAGAATCACAAGGAACTGTAAAATCATCATTATCAAGTACATAAGGTACTTTCAGGTAGTCACAATGATTTGAGTTGGATTACAGAAAGTGTTCTTGTTCAACTATGCCCTGCTTTTTATTAAGTGGGTCATCATAGCGTTACAGTCACAGAAACATCATACCGGTATTTCAACTGCATGTTTTCTATGGAAATTAAAGGTAGCTCAAGTGATATTTTTGGGTTAAAACAAACGGTTTCATTGCCAATTAGTCACATGTATTAAGAGCTAGTGACTAAATAATAACCACACTTGATCCATTGGAACACAGGTTAACATGTCCTGAAAAGTAACGGTTTTTTGACACACCACCAGACAGTGACGATAAATGAGCTTCCAGCTATGAATAGACCTGTAGTGGATCAAAAGCGTGAGGCTTGGCCAGGCATTAAAGAAACTTTCATTCAGACATGAAACTGCAGTCAAAGGCGTCATGAAGATTTTATAGCATAAACATTAGCGTTTGTGTGGCCCTCATGAGTTTTGGTTGTTTCTTATAAACGTTTTCTTAAACGTAAAATTACAGTCATTAACTCTCAGTGAAGTGTCTCCAGCAGTTCAATGAAAGGTAGTGCTGCTTTTAAAAGATACAATCAAATTCTTGCTCTTTACATCTCATTTCGAAAACTCTTTTCACTGATAGGAGCACCAGCCATATATATAATAGCCTCAATAGTGCAGAAAAAGGATACAAGTCATAGTAGAATAATTCTCATCAATATTGAGATTTGGGGACTTCCAACGACACAGCTGTGATGATCGTAACATTTCTGGTCTGATTTTCTTCCAGCGAGTTCTAGGTTCAACCACAACACAAACTTGGAAACCATTCTTCTGCTGCTGGGAATGACTGTAGAACCTCCAAAAAACTGCCTGCCTCACAAAGAATCTCCCTATCAATGTGCAGATTTCTCATGATTCAACTATAGTCATTAGCCAGCAGAAAGGTACAATCATAGTTACCCTGCCTGCAGTGATGTATTGCAGGGTATTGTAAACACCTTTCTGTCTGTCTGTCTGTCTGTCTGTCTGTCTGTCTGTCTGTCTGTCAAATCAAAATTGCATACCGTAATCAGTCATAAGAATGGAGAGACATAGAAAGATGAGGTGTAATACGATGGATTCCATGATGATATAATAAAGTATAGTCTTTGAACAAAGTATCTCTTGAATAGATGTACAGATTTTCGCGAGAAAAGTCAGAAAAGTCTAGGGTCAAGGTCATAGGCAAGTAAAGAATTATATAATCGGTCATATCGATAAATGTGGGAGTCGGCAAATAGAAATCTACCCTCATGCTCTACTTTTTTCTCCTGGCTTATCTCTAGTTTTGAGGGGAAACAACAGCATACATGAATACCCTTTTCTGGCACCATGCTGGCATTACAAGTGACATTCTTGGGCTGCTTTGCACACCTGGATTCTGTGACCTTAGTCACAGATACTGTTTCAACTTCAGCCAGCTGATGGTCATTGAACGTTTGATGGGGAACTAATAGGGGTTGAGTATCTTGAGCCAGGAGGTGAACTGGTGACCCTCTGGTTAACCCATTGAGCTACGGCCACCCATGATATCACATATCATATAGAGACACATACAATGTTAAATCGGGGCACAGACGAACTCTTGGAGATCCACAGGATAGGCCTGCAAAAAACTCATGTGCTATATGCAAAGAGAGAGGGATAGAGAGAGAGAGAGAGAGAGAGAGAGAGAGAGAGAGAGAACAAATCAGTCTCATATTTGACAGCATTGTTTAATCATGTGTGCCAGTGAGCATTCCAACTGGGCAATATGCCAGCCAAATGAGACAGAACATATTCCAAACCACACACGCACGCACGCACGCACGCACGCACGCACGCACAATATAGAGAATATGTTTGCATGGTACAAATGTCTGTGTATGTTAAAACAATGTGCATGCACGGTAAAACAATGTGCATGCACGGATGCACGTGAGATCACTCTCATGTTCCATAGTCTGCAAATGATGTCCACAGATTTACACTCAGTCCGTAGTTATCCAGTGCTTTCTGCCGTGCCATAAATATTCCATTAATTTTGCAATACTCCTGTACTCCCTGAGACAGATATCAATCTCAAGGCCATCAATCTCTCTGTATATTTTCAAAGGCACTTGTGCAAAGCTAAACGTGTTTCATTGTGTGTTTGAACACTGCAAGGTGCAGTTTCTCGCCACCAGCTGCAAAAGGCAGAGAAACGTTGGCTCAGTGGATCCAGCAGTTTCTGTAACATTAACCCTTCCCCTTCCCGTGCAAAGTTAATTCCTGACAACCTGATTGATACTTACCGTAGTTGCATGCTACGCCGGCGTAGCGCACTGACAATGGCAGATCTACAAGCTGTCACAGTGCGACACGTTGTGAGCTTATAGATCGGCGATTTCTGGTGTGCAACCCGATGCGAAGGTATAAGTCAGGCTTGATTCCTCCCTTGTTGAAGGAGGTATTAGCACTACAGTATATGTTTCCCCTCTTTCCAGAACACAATGGGTTAACGCAGAGACTTCCTGTCTTGGCAATGATCCCAGACTATAGGACATGCCTCTGCACGCAGAGGTGCAGGCTGGGAAACATCTGTGTGGCAGCATCGACACACACACACACACACACACACACACACACACACACACACACACACACACACACACACACACACACACACACACACACACACACACTCTCTCTCTCGCGCGCGCGCGCACGCGCGCGCACGCTCACAAAGCTTAAATACACAGATAGATACCCCCAGTACATGTGAAACACCCACATAACTCCACTTTCTCAACTGCCCTTTCTCATATTTCGAGATGTGAAGATTGCAGCGCAATTCACGTGACTCATCAATTTAGATCAAATCTGATGCACGCACACACAGCCCAGAGTCCTCTTACACAGCGATTTGTCAAGCCACGCCGATACGAGAAACTACAGAAGCTACTCTCTTAATGGAAATGCAATATGTTGAATTCAACAGTCCTCTATTACAGCCTCCCCATTGCATTGTACTGGATGAAACACATCTGAGGAGTGGACTGGGCCAGCTCCAGTGACTGCATCATATACTGTACACCCTATCACAGTATGCTGAAATGCACTATATTTTGCTTCAGAACACACTTTGCTGCTGTTGTATTTATTTATTCATTCATTTTATAATTCTGTGAGTTTAGTTATATAGACACCTGGGAACCCTGGGCAATGAAGTATATAGGGTTTGAGTGATTTTTATTTTTTTAAATATAAGAAATAGCAGACCTACAAGCTCACAACACGTCATATGAGCTTGTAGAGACAGTTTATTCGTTGCACAATGAAGTATAAGGTTTAGGTGGTTAACACGTTTCACTGTGCACCGGTTATCTTTTGTGAAATGCTGCAACGTGTTCAAGGCCAGCATCTTACATCAACAACTTCAGTTTTTCCTGGTTGCTATGATAGTGCTATCTAAAGTAAATCCATAGTGTGCAGGTTTAAAGTGTTCATTATGTCTCCTAAAGTGTTTCTTTACAGCACACAAAAAGAAAAGAAAGAAGCGAAATAGCATGTAGAGACGTCACCTCTGAGTATACAGTATCTTTTGACCCAATCTACGTGGCTTAGAATTCTCCTATATAGCTTTGTCATTGATGGAGCTCAGTCATGACCTGGATGCTAACCAACGCAAGTTGTCCACAGTAAGTGTGTGCGTGCATCATTTTATAATGACTTAAATTGAACGGTTATTTCCAATAATAACTGAACTGATCCTTATCTGTATAGAGCTGGATCTCATTCTCTCTCTCATTCAGGGTCCCAATTTGAGTGAAGTGTTGCATGAAGTGTGTTTATTTAAGGCCCGCTATGCCAGACATGTGGTACTGTATGTATGTATGCCACACTAGAACATTTCAAAACAGAAGACGTTTCTTAATAAGCCTTGATGTCAAGATGATCAGCATTTTATCATTGTATTACTATTTACTTGATTTAATGTAATATTCCCCTGTGATCTAACCTCCCCCCTCTCTCTCTCTCTGGAAGCAGTGTGAGTTGTGCTGTGGAAGTGTGCCCAGGGGGATGTTGGGTAGAGTTCAGGTGGATTTACTAGCCTGACCATGCCACTCTACCCGCTCATCTCCTGTAACAGGTGTGTCTACTAACCTGTCTGTCTGGGGGACTCAATTCGTTCTTTGTTCTCTTCCCCCATTATTTTGTTACTCTTCCAGGAAAGGTACGCCTTCCACTACCAGTAAAGCACCTTGTACAGATGTCACACCCCCATCCATCCCCCCATCAGCTCCTATGTCTCTCAGGAACCTCTGACTGAAGTTATGGGTATCCACCACACAGGGACGTGCTGGGCCCCTGATTCAGCCCTGGAAAAAGAGTTGGAGAGGCCCGCATTGCGCGCTATAGAGACAGATCTCTCTCTATAGCGCTGCTGCTACTCAAAGATTTGCCATTTCAGATCATGACAAGTGACAAGCCAGTGGGCCAATTACATGAGTTATATTTCGTCGTTGTCGGGTGGAAACCTTATACAGTATATGTCCAAAACCGTTTGTTTTGTATTTATCATTTTAAAAATGATTTAAACAAGTGAAAACAGCCGATCTACAAGCACACAAAGCCTCGCACCGCGAGGCGTTGTGAGCTTGTAGATCAGCTGTTTTCACTACTTTTGTGTGACGGTCTTGTATGATGAAGCAGGGCTTTGCTTTGCGAAAAAATTTACAAATTTGAAACTTGTTGGAGATACAAGGTTTCTGCCCGACAGTGACGATTTACTTTGTTGGCCGCCCAGCCCCCAAAATGAAACAAACCCCGACATTTTATTTTCGGGAGTTGTCCCGCTTTTCCCAATGGCCAGCACGTCCCTGCCACCACATGTAAAAACTTCTTCAAGTTATCACCTATAGCAACTATAGCCCAGTTCAGCAAAAAGGCAAGAACATTTGTCACATAATTGCAGCATTAACCACTGATCCACAGGAACATTGCAAAGACTAATAGGGCTGTATTTTGATTGTCCTAAGAACCCACTCTTGTGCCTTAACTTAAAGGCCTGTCCATACTGTCTCCGACCACCGAAACTTTCGTCGGAGAGCTTCGGCTTTCAGAGGTGCAGCTTTCCAAACTCTAATTTGGGGAAATGCTTTTCAGAGGATGCAAGTGATGTCATTTTGTAGTTGAACTGGACCTTTCCGAGCCCATGATGTTCGGACAGGGTAGAGTCCATCGGTACATACTGTAGGACGGAGGAAGTCTGAATAGAACCATGCTAGGGTTTGGGGTTGTAGGCCAGAAATGAGGAGGACACTGAAGGTGGTGGTGTTACTGTCATCCTGGACAAAGGCAGGAAGGAGGTCCTTCCAGGCTTCCACACCACAATTAGGCCCAGGAGAATCCATTTAGGTGATAGCTGATACTTACAGTACATAAGCCCTATGGACGCGAATAGGGTGGATCCATGAACCCCCCTAAAGATAACAGACTCCGGCAGTACCAAAAAAATAGACTGACGAGAGGCCACACAGCGTAGAATACAACAGTAGCAGCCGGAATGTGGACTTTGCTCTTTCAAGAGGGCACTTCAGTTCAGCGAATATAGCGTCAGCTCCACAGATGCATTTACCCGACCAGCGATGACTTTTGGCCCGGTCAAATGAGACAACAGCAAAAGTACTGACACACGTCAATGTCCACAACATGCAGAAGAAGCTTAATTGATCTACAACACAAGCGTGGTAATTGATTGACACAGCCATAACTATATACACGGGAAACACTGTATGGTTTTTGCGGGTATATGGAGCAGCTTAAACGGAGCTGACAGCATGAACGAGAACATAACAGCGGGGATCCCCAGTGCCACAGGATGTGTCTTATAGATGAAGAGAGCAGTGTGATGATGTGACATCACATCCTGCCTTCCCCTTAATGAGCTGTACCACACTGCACACAATTATCATACATGAAAGACACAGTGTTCTCTCTCAGTTACTGTACTTCCCTACTATGATTTTCTACTTTCAGCAGTAAGGTAACGTCTCCTTAATCATTCTGAGTGTAATGTGGAGCATGACCTTGATTCACACTTTACCTCAAAGGAGCTGTATATGTTCTGCTTGATGGAGTTGACCTTGTCAATACAATTTAGCATCTTTATTTACCAATTTGGTTATGAGAAGCGGAGCTTGTGAATGACTTGAGTATTTTAGTATTTGAATCTTGCCCTGTGTGCTTTATCCCTGCTTGTGCTCATTGCCCAGTGTACAATAATGTCAACAACCCACACAGCAGTGGGCTAAGCTTCCAGACCTTCCATACGCCCCTCTTCACTCTAATTGAGGAGTGTAATTTGATGGCACTCGTAACAGAGTTAGAAAGCAATTAGTGTCATGGCCAGTCGGCACAAACGGTACAGAAAGCCCACCTGTAGGTCACTTTTTAATTTGGTGAAGTGCTGAGTGCTTTTATACACTCAGTAGATGGTAAATCCTGTTAGCGATAACTCTGCAATCTCCGACCAGACCGCCATTGACCAATATCCATCTAATCCACTGGTTAGGAGCTCACCAAGCCACACAACAAATTATTAGGGTGTCATCTGCCCAAGGATTAAAACCCAGACCCCTTCATGTAAAAAAAAAGAGACAAGAGAGAGGGAGAGGAGATGAAAGAGAAGGGAGGGGATGAGAGGAGAGAAGAATGGAGAGTGAGGGGGGGGGGGTGTTTAATTAAAGTGACTGATCCGTGCTGTTTGTTGAAGGACTAATTGTCTTTCCCCCTGAGGAGGCGGTTTCCTTCAAGGAGCCTCTCCAAATTACACTCCAGACGGTAAATCCTCGCTGGCCGCGAAGACTGCACTAAACTGGAGGGCAAAAAATAACAATCCAAAGAAAAATATGTTTATTTCATAATAATAACAACGAGCGAGGAGATTGTCTTTGTCCCTTTAGTTTTGGCGAGATGCGGCCCCGTTCCCCAGTGTCTGTGTTTGTTCTAATTAGGCCAACGCTGTTGATCCTGTCAGACACCGTGTTGTCCCCACGGTGTCCCAGGGGAGTATGTTTAACGTGTAATCCCAAGGCCGGACGCTTGAACCAGAATGACCTTTGACCGTTCATTAAAACAGCTTTCCCTCTGCGTGCACCCGTGACCCCCGGGTTTTGGACCAGCCTGCCGTTGACTGTAACCATGCACTGCACCAGCATAGCTGAAGTTGCTCAACGTATAGCTCCATTACACAGCATACACATGTACCGTATGTCAGTCAGTGGCTAATGTGTCAGTGTGTACACAGAGCTGTTTTATCCCCATGGCCTTAAAAGTCGCAGCAGCGCCTGCCAATTAAATCCTAGTGTCCCGGGATCAACTGGATCCCGCTCTGTCCCATGCCGTCCTGAGTTTATGCTTCATTTAGTGTTACAATGCATTCTAAAGTGTGCGCCCGAACGCACCTGCACAATTACGCGCATGCACACATACCGGTACACACTTAAAACATGTGGCAAAGGTATTTGACCAGCGTTAGTCAGCGTTATGCCTGCTTCATACTTTGTTGAGTGTCGTGTTGCACACCAATAGTAGATCTACAAGTCCACAACGAATCAAAGCATGACACGTTGTGAGCGTGTAGATCGGTGCGCATAACTCAAAAGTATAAATCACACTTTAGATCCCTGGGGAAAGGCGACTGCGGAGGAGAGCCCTGCTTTGAAACTGTGTTGCCCTTCAGTCTCGGTGTCTATAATTCCTCCTTTTTGCAAACTCTGATTGACACAGGGTGACTTAACTGCAGCCATGGGTAATTTAGCTCATTATCAAAAAGGCTCAGTAATGAAGAGGAATTATGGGAAAAAAATGAAAAGGAATTATGGCCAATAAGGAGGGATAGACTTATAACTACAGAACTCAGAGGACTCAACCACAGCTGTAAATCTCTGGGAGCTGGGAGACTTTGTCAGAGAAAGGGCCTCAGTACTGTACTTACATATTGTCGCTGTCAGGCAGAAGAAACCTTGTACGTCCATATTTCATCTTTTTTTATATCCTAGTTGTCGGGTGGAAACCTTGTATGTCCAAAACCGTTCACTTTGTAGGCCTATTTATTTATCATTTAAAAAAAATTACTAAACTAGTGAAAACAGCCGATCTACAAGCACACAACGCCTCACACCGCGAGGCGTTGTGTGCTTGTAGATCTGCTGTTTTCACTACTTTTGTGCGACGGCCTTGTATGATGAAGCAGGGCTTTACTTTACCAAAAACATGCAAATTTGAAACTTGGAGATACGAGGTTTCAGCCCGACAGAGACGATATATTTGTTATAATAAATGAATGCCCTATTTTATACTTAGTCATATGACAGTGTCCTACATGTTCACAATGTTTTGTTACACAACGCTGCTATAAAATAAAATGGAAAAAAAGTATAAATACATATAAAAGCATTAATGAAATAATAATAATAACCAGTAAGACGCCTGAGGGCGACAAGCGAGGTCGCGCCATGTTTTGGCCATCTGGCCAGTGATGTATATCGGACCAGTTACCCATAATATATGGAGACCCCTGGTAACCATGGAGATCCATACTGTATATGGAGATATGCTATGAGACCCCAGACATGCTTACTCAGTTATTCGTTACGTGAAAGTCCTATGACGTCTGGGACATCTGACCTTATACATACAATCCCTTTTATGCCCATATATGGAGATCCCTATAGAACCAGCCACACGGATATGGGCTGTCTTGGCCATCTATGGATTCTGTTAGTTGGTACAGTATGTGGCCGATGTGGCCTCCATATATGGGCATTCCCATATGAAGTCCTGTTAGATAAGGGCTTAATATTGATGACATCAGGGATCTAAATAGCTACAAGAGTCAAAATCACTATTATGAATACAATTATTGCTCATTCATCGCTTGCTTTAAGTGACACTGTTATGAGGTTTTGCTAAAAGTGGAAGTACAATGTTTGGACAATAGATCTAGAAGACAAAGCTTCAAGGCATGCTGTTGATATTACACTGGATCAGTGCTGATAATCAGGATGTCATCTGTCTAGATCAGGGGTGGGCAACTTTGATGATGGTGATGGCCACAATATTTCCACCTTCACTCCGGAGGGCCACATTTGTCATTCTAGTATTGCATACAAGCAAAAATAGCAGATCTACAAGCTCAAAACGCATCGCGCTGCGATGCGTTTTGAGCTTGTAGATCGGCTATTTTTGCTTCTTTTGAATTGGAATTCCGAATATTTTTTTGTTATTTCTTAATTGGAATCCTGAAATGTAACATTTTGATTTAATTTCAAACGCATTTAGTTATATACTCATGTTAACTTTATGAACCTAAATACAAATACATTGGACAGAAAAAAAAATGTAATACTGCTATACTAGTCATTAAGCTACTAATATAGACTGACAGAATTAAAGCAGGTCATGTTTGGAATTGTAACAGCTGAAATCAATAATATATCTATCAGTATTCTGGTATTAACCTGCGGGCCGCATTAAGTGAAGGTGGGGGCCGCATGTGGCCCCCAGGCCGCCAGTTGCCCATGTATGGTCTTACTCTAGATCATCTCGCTGACGCTGTCCTTTAGCATTGCTGTTCTGGCCCAGATGTCCATCATGGGTTTGACACGCCCACATTTCTACGTGTGCTGTCCCGGCACAGCCTCCTCCTATTGGTTGACAAACATTTGTCGCTAGGCAGTTCAGACCAGTCAAGTTCCACCAAGCCTGTCAAAACTCTGCAAGCCTAAACTCTGGCCCCTGCTTAATCAAACAAGTGGGATGCGAAAAAAGGAGCAGCACATATCCCACACCACCAGACCATGACACATAAGAGACTGGAGGAAGTGTGTGAATGTCCACTGGACAATGACACATAGAAGACTGGTGGAGGGCTGTGAATATGACCGTGCAAAAATAGTTAACAGAGAGATGCATGGCCACTTTTCCTTTGTTGTTTTGCTTTTCATATAGCATCTCGTTTTGATATAGAATTGGACTGAACTGAATATTCATAGTTACTGGTATTTTTTTTATATATACTGTAGTGTATATATGCGTGCTGAAAGATCTTGTTATGTCATGACTCATCAGTATGCCCTGATATATGCCCATGTGACTTCCCAGCATGCCTTGGGACACACACACACACACACACACACACACACACACACACACACACACACACACACACACACGCACTCACACACACACACACACACACACACACACACACACACACACACACACACACACACACACACACACACACACACGCACGCACACACACACACACACACACACACACAAATATTTTATCATCCCAAGGGGGAAATTACTGCATTCACCCAGCAGATGGCTTGCTCAGATGAACACTCAGAGGGGAACTGTTAAGCCTCTATCAGAGTCGGCACCGCGGTGGAAGGCTATCCACCGCGGTGTAGTCTTTTTGAGTCATAAAACTAAAACGTTACGTCATTCCTCGCGGTGAAGAGCTTTCCACCACGAGTCCCGACACATCTCTCTGTTTTTACTTTCAGACAGACAGATAGGCTCTTCACCCCGTTCACTGATTGGTCGATCTAGACCAGTCAGTCACGGTGAATAGGACTTCACCGAATCACCGTGACTGACTATGATGGCCTTCACTTATTTTCTGACTTGAGGTGGAAAGCTTTCCACCTCAAATTTGCGGTGGATAGCTCTTCACCGCAGACTCTGATAGAGGCTTTAGAGGTTAAGTGTCTTGGTCCGGGGACATTTCTACTGCCGATGGACAAGCCAAGGTTCGATCCGTGACCTTCTGATGACCAGATGGCCTCTCTACCTACTCAGCTACAGTCACCCCTAAAGACTAAGCTCCTAAAGCCCAGATTTGGCTGGCCTACCGTACCTACCAAGAGGATGCCAGGATTCAACTGTCTGTCAGACTATCAGGGTTCCCACGGTCATGAAATTCCTGGAAATATTTTGAAATTAGAAAAATATTTTTCCAGTACTGGAAAAGTTTTGGAATTGATCAAGGGTCCTGGAAGGTCCTGGAAAAAAATAGCTATGCATTGTCTTTGGTTATTGATTTTGCTAATACCTCTGAAATGACAAATTAAACATTGGCCAAACTGTCAAATACTAGAGGCAGAAATTGTGAAAATAGCCGATCTACATGCTCACAACGCCTCGCAACGCGAGGCGTTGTGAGCATGTAGATCGGCTATTTTCACAATAGAAACGTGTTAAACAAAATTCCTCAAGTCTTAGTGCTCGTCAGGGTGCCGGGGTCCCCAGTTAAAATATGATTATTTCAGGGGTCCCCGCATAGGAGTAAGCGACTTGTTATTGAGCTGAATTATTGTTATATAGTCCTGGAAATTGGGTTAAATATTCTGGAAAAGTTTTGGAAAGGTTTTGGAAATTAATTGGTAAAAAATGTGTGGGAACCCTGGACTATGATCTGCCTCAATCTCGCATACTGTGTGCCCACGACAGAGTAAGACATGTTGAGTGCCAGTAATTGGGAGATGACGTGATTGATGAGGAGGCAGTGCAGAAGGCGTCTTCGCTCTTCGGTCTACCCCAATGCAGAGAACCAGGCCCTGTTGCCCCTGTTCTGTTCTATCTGAACTCAGAAATGATATCCCTTCAGTGTGACTGTGGTGTCAGCCACGGGCACAGCCAGTGTTCCGGTCAGCGTCAAAATAGCCAGAGATGACACCGTTATTTCAGCCCAGCTTGCCTACCTGAGCACTATGCCATCCAGTGAGGGGAACACACAATGCCAGCCATCCAGAGTACTATGCCAGTCAAATACTGCTTAGCAAATTGCTGTCAGGACGTGTAACTACCCCTCTACACCAGTGGTTCTCAACCTGTGGGTCGAGACCCCCAGAGGGGTCCCCAAATTATTTTGGGGGGTCCCCAGATGTTTAGCTAAATGTTAACATTGTTTTCTCACTCAACAGTAAACAGACCAACATACATCAGTATAAGTGTACACGCCTACATGGGGTATCTAAAGTGACAATTAAAGGACTTTAAAGACCTTTTTAGTACCTCTGGTCAAACATGAGTCAAATTGTCAAATATTAGAGGCAGAAATTGTGAAAATAGCAGATCTACATGCTCACAGCGCCTCGCAACGCGAGGCGTTGTGAGCATGTAGATCGGCTATTTTCACATGGTATAGATCGAGTCAAACTAAATGTAATGCCAACTCAAGTGCTTGTGCAGGGTGGGGGTCCCCAGTTCAAATATGATTATTTTGGGGGTCACAGCCAGAAAAGGTTGAGAACCACTGCTCTACACAACAAGAGCTGGTATAGCGGTTTAACTGCGCCCTGGTCACCCAGCTCGCCATTCTCTCCAACCACAGCAGAGAGATTAGGACATCCATTGCTCCTGGTAATGTGGGCGTACCAGACCACAGTCCAGAAACGTACAGTATGCATTGCACCCCAGCTGCTTTTTGTTCAGCCGAGAAGTGCAGACCCCAGTGGACCTTGTGTCTGGAGCACCGTCGGAACTGTAACTAGGAGCCACGAGAAATACAGAAATAAAAACAGAATAGGCCTACACTTGTGTGATAGCAATGAAAACATTGCAATACTAGTGTGACACTATGCAGTGTTGGTACAATTAAACAGGTTGTATGCTTTGTATGCTTAGCATATGTATGAAACTCTTAGTGTGTTCCTACTCTCCTGCCTCGCCTGTAGGTCTGGCTGTCTGTCTGTGAGTCTATATGCATGTGTGAGTGTACCTGGCACCCTCACAACATTTCCAGCCCGGGATAATGCCTTTAACAGCCAGCTGCCGGCTGAACGGGACACAACAGGAACCACATAGCTGTCACCAAAGCCCTCTTCCAGCCAGGGGTCCAGGTGATAAAAAAAACAACGGTTTAATTTATGCTGTGATTCTTTTTTCACAATTCCAGGGAGCATTGGTGGTGTATTGATGTTTTTGGTTGTCTCACAGTGATGGGGACGACAGAGTTACAATATCCAGAGGTAAAACACTCCGACTAGTGACAAAACGAACAGAACCTTGATCCAGCCTCAGCACTGTATGGAGCAACACTCACAGATGGTGAACAAATGTTCTTTTGAGGCAGCGTTGCACAAGACTTGGTTCTTTTCGAGGCCCAGCAGTGAGCTGGTCTCGGTGCAGATGGTTTGAAAAACAGCCGCAAACAAACACCCGTGTGGCTTGTATTATCAACGCGTGACGCAACATGATGAGAAGGAAGCGATCATACCGGTATGTGTCCGCTTTGTTGGGTGCTCTGTTTGTTACTGAGTACTTGCCAAGCCATTCTACCTATTGGCTGCTATTGATCAAAACACTTTAGACATGGATTAGCTGGGCTAAAAAGTAATTAACTTCAATACTTCAACATAAATACCTAAATCTCACTTTAATTCATAATAATAATAATATCATTAAAGTCTGATTGTTGGCCACCTATTTCAGACCAATTTCATGTTACTGTATGTGACGAGAGAAACCTTATTGCCTCATAAATCTACATTCTGTATAATTAGCGACTATAAGGGAGCTACTACAGTGCTGAAACTATTCAACATGTGCCACGTTCAGATGAAATTAATGAAAACATTTAAGAAAGACTTCAGTGGGACTAATGTTATTTCCATTACTTGTTGGATATTTCATCTCACACTGAACTGCAAACCAGATTCTTGCTCACAGAATGGTGGCGCAGGCCATTAACACATAATTACGTAGTGTGAATGTGGCTGTATGTAAGAAACATAAGCAGTTGGACGGCTTGATACTTCAAATATATTATTTTAGTTTTATGTGCCTTAAAGAAACTGAGAAAAATGCACGGAATATGTCTGGGAGTTGTCATGGGGTACAGACAGTGGCCAAGTGTATATGAGTTAACACATGCTTTCCTTTGACCAGACTATTACAAGGCTATACCTCCTGTAATTTACTCTACCCGTCTGGTGATTATCAACGCTTTCAAACGTGTTACTGATACACAGAGAAGCTGTATTATTCTGTTCCTATCACAAAATGTTCAACCAGTGATAAAAACAGTTCT